>NW_018127992.1:771186-796176 GCF_001952655.1 Monopterus albus
AAATGAAGGTGTAGAACCATCTCAGGGATGATCAGCAGAAATGGACAGCACCTAAGTTAAATATATGAGTGTCACAGCGAAGGGTCTGAATACTTATGACCATGTGATATTTCAGTTTTTCTTTTTTAATAAATCTGCAAAAATGTCAAAAATTCTGTGTTTTTCTGTCAATATGGGGTGCTGTGTGTACATTAATGAGGAAAAAAATGAACTTAAATGATTTTAGCATATGGCTGCAATATAACAAAGAGTGAAATATTTAAGGGGGTCTGAATACTTTCCGTACCCACTGTATACTGTTCGGCCACTCTTCTTTTTAAGATCTCAATCAACAGAAAGAGCATTGCCTTATTTTTTCACTCTCTTTTCTTCCACTGCATTTTATTACACTGAGGGCGCAGACTAATGCAATGCACTGTTGGCTTACTGCCACATGCCAATTTATAACATGATAGCTTTGGCTGCCACATGCATACAAAATAATGCTGATTTGTTATATTGGCTGTACTGCATTTCACTCTGCGGCTGGTTTTTCCTTCCTTATTCCCACCCAAAACGGGAATAACTGTGGCACAACACAGCAGTTCAAAATGGTTGAGAGATGATGAAGTGAATGAGAAAATACCAAAGATTCCATAAATACATAGAAGTGGCACTCATGTAAAACAAGGAAAATGTGATGATGACTAATGCAACTGATCCAACAGGGTATAAAGTCAAGAAACAGACCCAGGGTGACATCAGCCTTGTTCCTCTAATGGATTCTTTAGACTTAGCAGGGCAAGACCACACACAGATACAACAGGGGTGGTAGCGAGCAATGTCAAGGTGCTGCTCCACCTTGACTGACCTTACAACAAATGCAGCCAACAACAATAGTACCCTACTGCTTCTGTGGTATGCTACAGTACAGTAATTAATTTCACTAATGATAAAAGCAATACATAGTCAGCCTTCTCCTGCTGCAAAAACGTCAGCAACTCACAATGTGCCTGTTTGGAACACAAGTGCCTCCTCTGAACAGATGCATTTAAATGCTGGCCTATTAGTTAAATGGATCATCCACAAGTGCAGCTGTCATGAGGCAAAAGGCAGCTGGACTCAGAATGAGCCAGAGAAAGTTGCTGCATCACCAGGACTTTGCACAAGGAACGTCCACCTGACTGTTTTGATCAGTGCATCAGAAATGGTTAGTGGCTAATCTCAATGTTAGACTTTAAAGATCCCTGCAAAAATCTTTTTAGCTTCTGTGATGTTTAATCAGATAATCATCACTATAAAATAATCAACTATGACTATGACAATAATAATGTATTGCTCAAAATTCCTCATTCTGCACTGTAAAGGAATGACTGTATATTCCTTTAGTCCTGCTGCAGAAAATAACTGCCAAATTGACATGGTAGCATATAACTTGACATTTTAAAACAAACTAGAAGAAAGGTCTTTTCTAATTTTGGCCCTTAATGCACCATAGAATGATGCACCATTGGCATAAAGGTCCTTTAGCCCTAGCTAAGCATGAAACATAACATGATGAAAGAGAATTCACTCTTGAAGCCGGGCTTTGGCAGTTGCAATCACTAGCCACCTGAAATGAGAATGCGGCCCCTGGAGGGTCAATGATGAGGATTCTGAAGTGAAGAGTCGGCATAATTATCACTTCCAGTTCCAGACTAGACGGGATGTGGAGATCTGGAGGCCAGTAAGTGTCAGAGTCGGAAACTGAGCACTTGGATGGGGCCCAGTAACAAAAGGTTAGGCCACTATAAATAGCACGGATGGAGCTGGTGGTAATGGCAGGAACGGCTGGAAGAGAACCATGCTTGTTTGTAGTCAAGCAGTACCCTGGTCCCTCTGAACTGAACTCAGCACTGCTGAGAGTTCGGACTTGCTATTTCTTGACACCTTTAACCTCTCAGATGTCAGTCTCTTACGTATTAACGTTTGCCATTTTGTGTAATTGCTGCCTTCATGCTGGGAGAATGCCCGCAAGAGCGAATTCAATAATATAATATTGGCACTTGGCCTTTCTTGTAAAACATACTTATTGCATTTGGCAATAAATATGATAAATGTTTCTGAAATTTACAGGCAAAGAGTTGATGAGTGCTACTCACTCTTGAAATGCATAGTATGTAAGTTGCAGTGTAAGTATTTTCTTCTGCATATTGATACATCTATATATACACAGTGTACAAACATTCCTCACTATAAATATATCAAAATAAAGCGCTCAGTGTCAATCCTTCAAACGCCAGTCACATGACAGAACGCCATCCACACACCCACTAGCTCTGTGTGAATACTCCAGACTATACACTGTTGCTTTTTTTACATGGGCTCACTTCAGCTCACTGGACATCACATAGACTTCGTACAAGGAAACTAGCAGGGTTAAGTCTTCTTAATGTCCGGGTCAGCTGACTCAGACATTTGCGTTCTCACATACAGCTCCTCCGGGTAATGTCTGGGTAATTTCAGGGCTCCTTTGGATGTCTGAACAGAGCCCGTACTGTAAATGTACTCGTGCATGAAAGCCGTTCCGTTCACCACAAGAGAGAGAATTGAGGTGTGGAACGTGTAAAATACTGATTTAAAATATGTCATTATATTAAGGATTTGGATATCTAGTAGAGGACTGAGGTTCAGCAATATCTTTGTGTTTTAAACCGAAACATTTCAATTTAGCATGGCTCATGAGGGTGTCTACCCCTGATTACACCCATTGCTGCCCATCAAGATTGTTTACTGCGTCAGTCTGCTAATGTGAACATCACTGGCACACACACATATGCACAAACACACAGGGAAAAGAGAAAGAGGGAGCTATGAATCAGGAAATCCTGGATACCCTGACTGTAATGAACCTCGTATAAGGGCTCCTGGGTAATTCAATCTCCATTCAGAAATGGCTCTCTCTGCATAACGCACATTTCATCTGGCTCACATCAAGATGCGTCTCCATGTCAGAGAGAGAGCAGGCTCTAAAAGTGGCAATAGCATTAGATATTGTATGGGCACGGGTCCTAATGGTGCGGGTAACCTTTCAGCCGTGCTAACACTGGGAATTGGTGAGAGCATCCTAGCGTTAATTGGATGATGAAGCAGACCTTATTTCAAAAGCATGCCTCTACAGTTTGGTAATTGTTACCATTATGAGTTGACCAGCAACACTGCATTTCAAGTGATTCCAAGCCCTTGCTCAATGGCATGAATATTCCACCTCGCTGTCGTCACCAAGCTGTCCCCAGAGAGCCAGTGCTCATCAGCCCTGAATGGGTGTGTGCGCTCAGCCACCGTAGCTGATGCCCATCGTGCTGGAATGTGCCGGGCAGGCATTCACTTTAAGAATAAAGTTGCCGATGTAGCATAAAATCATCACCAGCTCTGTGCATCAAGAACAGGTCACTTTAAAAAAACTAAAAACACACAAATGAATGGAATGTATTCTAGGTACTAAACATGTTTTGACCTGGCTGGGTGTGTAATTTCACAGTACATAAAAATGTACAAATGTGACACTGATAAGACAAACTATAAAGTAAAAAGAATACAAGTCTAAACCCTAAAAAGACATAATGAATCTTTCAATTATTCCGTGATTTCATAAATCAAATGAGTCTGTTTTTTTAAAGATCTAGATAGCAACGTTTGTGTGAACAAGAACAAATCTGTCATTAAACTACTTTAATGGGGTTCAGCAATGAATAAACATTTTAAAACATTTATTTTCAGCTCAACAGGACATACTCTATTTAAAATGTCTCCTGGCAGGTAAAGTATACTGAGCAAATTGAGGGGCACTGAAGTGATTTTAACTGCTGATTACAACTGCATTAACATAATTGCGGGTTGTGTGCAATTGCATGTATATGTGCACTCGGCCATTGTGCATTCATACATGTTGCTGTATTTACACTTCATCTATTCCACATGTGACTCGTAACATTTGCACTGTGTTGTCCCAGCATACTGTGTGCTGTTTATTTAGCTTTTTGGTATTAACAGTGAAGACTTGGGAATATAAAAACATTATTCCTCCAGTGTGAATATTACAACAGATGCATTCCTCGTGATGGTTATGTACTGTATGTTTGACTGTTTCCCTGCCGTACGCATGGTAAAATATAAAGACAAGATAAACTGTGATGAAGAGTGAAATGTTAAAACATACAGTATATCTGTATTTGCCATTTAGTGTACACAATGTTCACAAATCTACCAAGCTAATTTTTATGAACTAGAGTAACCACTATCAAAAGCCCATTTCATACCTTGTCTTTATTTTAATGTGCACACTTCACTGTGAGAATAACAAGCTTGAAGTTGCATGCAGGGTTAAGCGGCCTCTCAGAAGTTAATGATTTTATGAATATTTAAACGTTCACACCACAATATGGTTTTTGTTGCATCTTTTGGGTTCAGCTTGAACATTTCAGTCTTTATGTATTCATTTGGAAAATCAAGAAAGATCTGTAAACTTACAATTTCCAAACTTTTTTTAATTGTGGTGTCACAAAATGAATTTCCCAAGGCCAAATCTGTAATTTATCCCTGAGCACCAGTAGTCTGACCACAGTTGAATTAAAAGCGGATGGGTTAAAACCAAATGAAAATGGAGAAATGCCCTTGGCCTGGTTTTCTCTCATGCCCACTGACATAGAGGAAGTAGGGTAAACCTTGTCATGTTATGGAACACCAAAAGCAAAAAGCTTTACAGTGACCTACATAAACACTGCATTTCTTGCATTATTAATTTGTAAAATAACGATATGCACACCATTTGAACATGCACATCACTCATTCACTTAGCATTTGTCCTCCTTGGGGTCCTCAAGAAAAGGTAATGGGTGCCTCAATATTTGTTCATTTGCCTTTTTAGCTACATTATAAGACAAGTTTTACATTAACTCCATTACATTTCACATTTAGAACAAAAAGAAAATCATCATACTACATTATAAATGCACTGTTGATGGGTGTTACCATTTGTTACAGTACAGTATGGCTGTGAATTTGTTGATACTGTGTGGACTCTGTGACAAACTAGCACCCTGTTCACCTGTGGCTCAATTGATCCTGAGATGACAAGTGGGTGTAGAACAGGAATAGATGAGCAGTTTGTAAACAAACGAGGAAGGACTGCAGTCATTTGAGTCATCAAAACAAACCTACACAAGTCATTTTTGTATAGAATATTCAGGCTGTATCCTGCACTGAATTACAAAACAGTCTATGCTGGGTGAAGGCCACAACACGCCCCATATGCTAAC
This sequence comes from Monopterus albus, assembly GCF_001952655.1. Lineage (NCBI taxonomy): Eukaryota > Metazoa > Chordata > Actinopteri > Synbranchiformes > Synbranchidae > Monopterus > Monopterus albus. The sequence goes on from NW_018127992.1 coordinate 776,463, forward strand.
CGATTTTTCCAACATCAGCTGAAGGAAATAAAGCATTAGCTAAAACTTTAATTGCTCTGGCTCCGAACCATGAGTTATAAGTCATATATAAGAGCAGGAGCCACATGAGGTATAGGTGAATTCATTTGCTGTACAAATTACTATACAAATTTCTTATATGATGCAGTAAATCATTTTCCATACTGCAAAATTTCATTACAGCAGGTGTCTCTGTAGGAATTAAACCTCATTGAGAATTCACAAGATGCACTCTCTCTCACCTGTGTTAATAACAAGGTTTGAACCTGCTCCCATGTCCACTAATGGCCTATCCATCTGTATGCTGATGTAGGAGCACAAAGAGCACCATTTCCCCTGTTCTCTCTACTTGTTTCTAGAGCTCTCACCTCTCTTCACACAGTGAATGATAGCACCCCAGTGGCATTCTGGGTGATAAATAAATCCTGCAGGAAATAAGAACTGCATCTCGAAGTGCAGTGTCCACGCAATACAAAAAGAGATCAATGCATCTTTTAATTATCAGTGTGGCTATAGCACACTGCTGGGTTCAGTGCAAGCTGCTAAAGGCACCAGATCTATTACAGACTTTACCAACCATATTACAATGTACATTCAAGTGTATTCATTACAGACCGGAAATGTGTTTTTTCTGTACTAGAGGCCATTCATCTCACATTATGAGTGAGGTCAACAGAAATCCCTGGTTATTTCAGCAAAGTCAAGTCGATAAAATGTGAGTGGAACTGTGATTAATTTTGGCTCCGTTTTGTTTGTACGAACTTCTCAGCAGTTTACAAAGACAGAACCGATGCCTTTGTGTGCTGAGCTTGAAAGGCTTTTGTGACTCGCAGCTGTTTCACTGTATCCAGAACACAGACTGCAACAGGTAGTATAATTGAGTCCTGAAGCAGTTTCTGTAAAACATATAGTATATAGTATTCTATAGTAGGACAGAGTAACATAAGAAATGGGATACTGACGGGTTTAGGTCCCCTTAAGCTATCCATCCATTATCTATACCGCTTATTCTGAAGAGGGTCGGGGTCTTAAGATATGCTATTGGAAATAAACATACAAGGGCACAATGTGAGGGGATAGGTCAGGATTATGGGGAGGCTGTAGATTAGCAGTGATGGGTAGCAAGGGAGGGATCTGGTTGTATCTCACCCATGACCATTAATCCCTACTGTAACTGAGTGAAGCAGATGGCAGCCAGCAACAAAATCTGGTGACAATGATGGAAACTCAGCTAATGATGCTCCCAATCCACAAAGCAAGACAAAGAGAGGAGTGAATGGGAGAACTGGATGTGTCCTCTGTCCCTAAGAGGAAGTGTCAGCATCAGAAATCTTTACTTCTACTTTGTTAGTGTTGCTGTGTGTACTGGGTCTTCACACGTTTTCTCAACCCCAAGGGTGTCCCCCTTATTTGCTACACAATCCCTCAGTACCCCAGAGTAAAGTAAAATAATTGCTGGGTAAAGAGATGCGGCATTGGCTCTCAAATTTGGTGAGAGACACGGGACAGATCCAGAATCTTCTAAAATGCAATGCTGTATGTTACTATCAACATATATTTTCATGGAAGTTTGATTCACTGACAATCCAGACAAGCTCAGCTTCATGTTACAGACTTTTTCCTCAGAAGATCAATGAAGTCACACAGAAGGGTCACATTCTTGTTGCCCAACAAATATAATGTAACCACTTTATGTTATCTATTAGCGAAGCAGAAGGTTTTCAGATACTAATAAAATGATATCTTGCATTATTTTCTTAGGTGTGGCTCCTGTGGTCACCATTGTCTCATGGTGAGCAAAACAGCAATCTGTAAAGTTTAAACCATTGATAGCTTTAGCTTTATGTAACCTTATATAATAATGGTGCACATACAGAAGAACAGAATTCACCCTCTGTCACCTTGTGACTGCTACTGTCGCCCACCTCAGCTGCACAGCTGCCATCGTAGTTACATTGGAAACAATGGAGGCGGTGCATTCTTTTAATATCTGAAAGCAGCTTTAAGAATTAAATGTCTGTGCAGGGGCTTCTTATTACAAACAGATTTCTTTATTAGTTTTATATTTTGATCACTTCTGATCACTGCATACAAAGATCCATGAAACAACCCCCGTCCCTAACTAGCAGTAGTTAAAATACTCTTAGATGACTGAGTTTTAGGAATAATTATCTTCCTTTGACAGTTTACAATACCTACATTGTACATCCATTTGTGAGTGGTGAATGTGGGTGTTAAATATTTAACACCTCATTATCAGGTTGGTTTTTCATTGGCTTGCACGTTCTGGCCGATAATGATGGAATGAGAACAGATCGCTCTAATCACCTACTTGATAAATATATAAATCTGTGCCGTGGTGCTAAGCTGTTAGCATTCATTGTAAATCTGTAACCTTAGTTTAAGTTTACCCATCAAATGTGAAAAGTGTTCCAAAAAAAGACTGATGCATTAACCTAAAAGCTCAGACATCTTTTTGTAGAAAGCTACCAAAGATAGGACAACTTTTTATTGCTCTATGCTTTTGTTCTTAAGTATACAGTGCTATCTTTCTGCATTTTGGCATCTCCTTTGTCAGAGTGTCTCTGGCACTCTCCCCGTCACTCACACTTTCTGGCTGCATACAGTTCTTTCAGGGGAGAGGAATCAGCTCATGTTAAGACCTCACAGTTATGATGAAAAGGGTAATCATCCTGTCACTGTGTGCAGCGAGATGGGCGCTTTTAGATTTTGAGGATTACAGCTGACACCACTGACAAGCCAGGTCACTGTGCTACTGTAGGAAGAGGGGAGAGAAAAAAAGAAAAGGGAGACGAGGAGGAGGAGATGGGCAGCGAAAACAATAAAATGATGAAGTCCTCTATTCATATAAATAATGAAGAGCATAGATTTTTCACGCTGTACATTTTTCAGCCTTTCTGGGTCATAATATCTAACAGACGTGATCTAGATTCTAGGAGACAGATTCTAGCTAGAAGACACTAGCACTAGTCAGTCACAAAAGAAAATTGAAGTGAAACTGGAGAGTAAGCAGGCATTCAAAGTGAGAATGGGAACCAGGAATATGGTTAATTTGTGAAGACCAAAGAAAGTTTACAAATCTACAGAAGCTAGCCTGGATGTGACGCTATGGCTAGGCTCCCTATAGCTCCCCAAGGACTGAACAGCTTTTGTGGAGCATTTCACAGACAGAGTCAGTGGATAAAACTTGATAGCTTCTTCTGTTTAAGATGCCCTTGGCCTCTGCAAGTTGTCAAGTTGTCTTGCTACCAGCGCAAATTCACAACTTGAAGTTCATCAAAATTAAACCTGATGTGAAAAGTTTGGCACCGATTCACTTTAGCACCACAGGAACCTCCACTAATCATAAAAACCACAGGTAATAATAACCACAGAATGTGTTATGAATTTTCACACCTGAGTAAATGCTCCCTTAAGAGTGCTGTCCTCTTTGTTTATCATTAAGCGACACAGCCTTTCGGTGGCTGGGGCTGAGTGATGTCACATCAGAGGGCCCCCTCTATCTCCAGGTGACAGAGCAAAAGAGATGGGTCATTGGGCTGCATCTGGGGAGAGTGGCGACAAACAGAGTACAGGACAAAATGCTATCAGCTCTCTCTACCGTGCGCTGATGGCATTAGGCACGGCTGGGCAAGTCTCACGGCGTCAAAGGTACATGAGGGACTACGCTTGAATATTTGTGTGTGTGTGTGTGTGTGCAGGACTGTACATGTGCTCACACAGTTGGGGTGAGAGGGCCTACTAGTGGTTGAATGCCCTCTTTGATATAACATTATTTCAGCATAGTGAAGCACCTTTTTTCTTTGCAAACAGAGCTGAACAAACAGACCAAAAATAACTGGAGTGCCAGTTCTTTGCTGCTCTGGTAGCTACACATGGGTTGAGCGAGAGCCACGAGTGTTCTTAATGTATGCATCAGCAGTGAAGTGAGGTAAAAGCTCAGTCCAACTAAAAAAAGAAAAAACATTCTCAGCTACTGCTATAGCCATCAAGACAGCACCTTAGGGACAGTCATTCTGAATTTCAAGCAGTCTAGACAAAAGACCCAAGACAAAATTCAGTTTCTCTGGATTATAAAACACCTTGCCTGAGGAGCTGAAACTAGCAGTCAATAAGATTTTTAAAACTACCTCATAATACACGCTTTTTGATGTTGTTTATTCTCTCTTTATTATAGTGTTTTATGCCTTTATTTTAGCATAGTTTAATTTTCTGTTGAATGCGTTACTGTTTTTATCACTTCCATCAACTTCACTGTTGTATTTATGCCATTTATGAACCAATTCTGCTATCATTACTTATTTTGGCAGTAGTGGAACCTGAATTTATAGTAGTATTAACAGTATAACTGCAATACTGTGTGGTCGCAAGTAGACACTGTCTCTTGTACACAAACAGACAAAAACACTTACATAAGCAGAGGATAAACTCTAAAGACTGCGACTTTAGATATTATGAATATTACACACCTTTGCTTGTGACCCCAAATCCCATGAGCGATGGCACTGGAGTACAGAGAAATGATATGCAGTACTGACAAATTAATATGCCTTTGTATGCATATGTCTCAGCTCTTCAACTCCCTTCCAGCGGTGCTGTTTGTTATTCATTGTTGGGGTAAAGACAATAGCACAAATGAATATTGAATACACATACATCTATGAAGAAACAAAAGAAATAAAAGCAGCAAGATGAATTTTCCATGTCAAAGCTTGAGGTTAGCACTGATTAAAATGTGTGCAATTCCCACTGGGCTCTACTGAGATTATTTGTTTGTAAGGATAAGTCATAAAACTTCAAAAATGAAATCCACCCTAATGAAGAAAAATTGCTGCAGAAGAGACGAAGCGAGATTAGAGTAGCTTTTATGCCTTAATTGCATAATTCATATGAAATTGTTTATACAAATTGAGTTTTCTCTTGAGAAATCCTCTAAAATAATATTTTTAACTTGAGCTCCGGAAGTATTGCGCCTTTTCTCGGCTCTAAACAAAGCTCACTGAGTGGAAACATGTCTGTCTCATGCAAACTCTAAGATGTTATGCATCTTCCTGCTAACCTCCCACAAACCAAATCCAGAAGCACACCAGTAACTGAATGGTTAGACCCCATGCCACATAACCACAATGTCGATGGTGTGTGTTCCCGGCAGGGTACCCACCCTACTGCAGTCCCATCTGAATTACACCTGCCAATGGCATCTACAGTACCTAGGAAAAGTGTTTGTACAGCAATGAATATCTTCTCTTCCATCCATGTCAGTTTTTTTTTTCCCCTGGAGCACAGATGTGCTGTTTTGGCAGCAGAGCCCTTCACTGCATCTGCCTGCACCTCGGTGCTCAAAGATTAACTGGGACAACTGAGAATAATTAACCATGCAAAAACCTACCCTGACTCTTCATCCACCTGCCTAACAGGATAGATAAATAAATTGATCACCCTGGCTTCCATAAATATTCAAGCCTCTCCATGAGGCAAGTGGAAGGGCTTTTCAAATGTGGGACAGCATGACATTCTTCCACTTCCACCGTTTATACTGAATGTGTAGATGGAAAAACTTCAAGGGGGAACCTATATGCTTAGAAACGCGTTACCAACTCCCACCCCCATACCTTTTCTGTGCTTTCTCCAAACATAAGCTCAGAGATGAAATGGGTGAAGGGCTGGTGGAAGGCCTAATTTGCAGAGTCACAAGAAATCCTGGCTCACTCCCACTCCTAAAGATTTTCATGGCTCCATGTCAGATGAAGCCTAACAAAAGCTCACCTGCTGCATACAAATGACTACATATAGCCTGTTGAGATTGAAAGACCTATCTGAGCTGGCGGCAGGAGAAGAACCAAGCCGAAAATCCAACAGGGCCTGAAGTTTTAAAGTTGCCCTTGAACTTTATCTCGAACGTGTAATCAATTAAAGGAATTATACACTTGAACCTATGCTTTTATTTTATAGGGAAACATGCATTGATTGGCTGTGGATTTCTGCCACACGAACAAGATGCCATTAAGAGAATTACGTTTAAAAGTTTTATCATATTCTTGGTGGAATTAGGATCCCTGAACTGGCAGTTCACACACATTTGTGGAAGCCAGTGTTACATGGAGTAATAACATCATGTTAAAGGTATTAGGTGTCATTTAAGTTCACTTTGTCAGCAGTTTATGGATGTGTAGCAGAAAAAAAGTACAAGCCAGTAGTTGGGCGGCAGGTGACGAAAGAGCTTTTTCTCTTAACCAAAAGGTCACACGATCGATCGGCACAAAGTGACTGTCCACCCATGAAAAAGTGTCCTAACACACCTACCTGCTGCAGGAGATGTTCAGAAAGTGACTCACTGCCATATGGCAAAATGTACAAATCTATTATTGACTTTTTTATAGATTTATATGTTTCCATGTGTATGTAGGTCACTCACAAATGCATTAATTACTAGTTTCTGACTAAATAAATGGGAAAATAATATAATGTGCAGAAAATGCCACCTAAAAGCCTCAGGGAAAGCAGAGCATTAGGTGCTGGAGAGACAACTGGCCTTATAACACTATTTTCAAATGACAGAATAATATGTTATGGATCATTTGACTCCTCTCTCATCTTTTTCCTTTCCCTCCCTCATCCCTGTGACAAAGGCATGTTTTTCAAGAGGGCCGAATAATGGTGCCTCCGCTAATGTGGCATCTGGCAACGGTGGAATATCAGAGCATGGAAGGGGGGTGGATGTCTGGGGACCTGGGAGATGGGAACCTACAGCCAATAAAAGTGGCTGTCCATGGGGTATATGCCATTCAGACCTTCCGCTCCCTGAAGCTAAAGGGTCTTTAAACAGTCATCTCCCCCTTTCTGTGGCTGGGAGCTAAAGAAGTGGTATTACAGAAGCTCAAGAGGCTCAGTCACATGATTCAATGGGCCATTGTAGGGACCGGTGCTCAGGGAGTGGAACCCACCATCACATGAGAAAATTTCAGAGGGATAGACTGTGTGTAGAAATGTGTGTATATGTGAATGAAAAGGTGGGAGGGAGGTCATTTACGAGAGTTGGAGTAGGTTAGCAAGCAAAAATCACTGCATGAGTGTGTGCTGCAAGTAAGAAATTGGGAAAAGAGAGTAGGAGAGACTGTGGTTTGCTGCTGTTTACCCTGACATTTGCCTGAGGTATTGCTACACTGACCTTTCCATCTCATTTTTTAATTAGTATTTTAGCTAAAATGAAAATAGTAGCAGATTTACAGTTTAATAAAGGGAAAAAATAAAGCACATGTTTGACGTTCTTTCACTTCATTTATCCTCTCGTTTGGTTTTGACAGGCTTGTGACTATCTGTCTACACATTTGAAGAGCCAAAGAAAGAGAGAGGAAGCGTAAAAATTTCAGACAGAGAAAGTGAGAGGCAGAACTGATAGTGGTGCAAATGAAAAAAGGAGAGAAATTTGCATTAGTAATACAAGCGATGATTAATATCAAAGGAGAGAGGAAGATATTGCATGGCATGAATGGCACCCTGGCACTTGCCTGGTATCTACAGTACTGTAGATGCCCAGGGGCCATGATTACTCATTTTCTCACTGCAGTAAAACTCTCTCTTTTAGCTTCGATAAATAATATACAAGCTTGGAATCTTTTGCTCAAGATACTGCGCTAGCACATAATTGACACATACGCACACCCGCCCCCCCCTCACACTTTCCTCCTCCCCTTTAGCCCCATTTATTTGCTCACTGGCATCTCATCAAAATCACAGTAAATACATAAAAAACACTCAAACTAATTAATGATCATAGAAGACTGTGGGGTAATGAAAAGTGTATACAGTAGATGGTGTAGGAGTACGAAAACCCATTTCATTTCATTTAGAGATGGGGAATTAATTAGGGGATGGAGACCCAGCCAAAAAGAAGCTGATTTATAAAAGCAGGGAGTTCAGCCAGTCATCCTTCACTCATTAGGGTGTGACAGTTGCTGGTGTGTACAGGAAGTCTTCCAAAGGCAGGGCAAAACACACATTTTTCATGCGAGCTTTTTGCCAAAATGAAAAACACCAAAATTAGTGTTCTTCGAGTGGGCAAGAAATTTTGCTTCAAATTTGATAACTTTAGTTCTGGTAATGTGTGTGCTGGTACAAAGTAGTTTAGAGAAATGATTTATTAGTAAATAGGCAAAATGGGAATTGCATAAAGCTATGTTTTCTTTCTACCTGATGCACAAGGATTTTTGACCTGTTTTTACTGCTGAAAGACAACAAACTCCTCTCAGTTTGACTAGACTGAATGCAGGATACAGATTAAAAAGAGTAAGAGGTGTAATCACACAGGGCAAGAGGCAAGTTACACCATGGACAGGTCGCCAGTCTGTCACAGGACTGACTCCATGCCAACTCCACAAAGCTGTGGAGGATTTGAAAATGAAATATGGAGAGTGGTAGATGGTAGGTATCATTAGAAAGAATGTGAAGGTATGTCATGCTGTGTTGAATGTTGGGACAGGGGCTCCGTTTTGGGAGGAAAGAGGTGTATTTACCTGCATACATTCTTGTTTTGTTTGACTAAAAAGTTGGTTAAATTGTTTAGACCTCACTTTACTGAGTGTGGTAATTCAGAATGGATAACCTTAGGTGACTGTAGCTAACTTGGAGAGGTCCTTGAGATTCTGTTGATGAGAGCGACAGACTGAAAAATGACTCTGCACCCTGATCTCAGCTCCACTCAGCTCTCATTTTGGAAGCTAATGCTAGCTAGCAGCTCACAGCAGATAACACAAATTCTGCAAATGAATCCATTTCTGTCATGTCGGTGCTCAAATTGAAGTGAAGCAGTGGAAATTTGAATGTAGTTGAAGCACTTGCTACTGTATGTAGCTGTATGGGACAGTATTTTTTATTAACTTCTAGATGTATACAGTGTAGGCCTACATCTTTATGATGTATAATGAGTGTGATGACCCCAAAATGGTCCATTTACCCAAAATTCAACACAGCATGACAACTTCACATTCTTTATATTGTATATTCCTTACGCAAAAATTAAGGAAACAATGTAAATTCACATTTAAGAACATTTTAAGAACATTTATATATCAGCGTTACTAATTACTGAAAAAACAAAAATGATCATTAATCAAACTGAGCCAGTGCAAAGTAAATATGCCAAAATGATAAAGCCCGCATCACTGGTCTAACTGAAGAATTCTGTCCATTTGCAGTTTGAGAGCTTTGGACCTTGGACATGGCAAAGTTAGAAGCCCCATTAGTGGTAGATTTTAGACTTTCGGGGGCTGCTATGTACCCGATATGCACCACTTAGGGTTGACAAGTGTAGGGTTACTTCGAGAGCCTTTCTGAAATTTCCCAGCACTTTGAGATGAGCACTGACAGCATTTTTCCATGAGAGCAGTGAAAGTGACACCATTCTTGAAATGGGAGGGCGGTGAGAGAGGAGAGAAAATAGGGATGAGAGAGAGAGAGAGACTGCAAGAGAAAACAGATTTGGTTGGGAAACTTTGCATTTCATCTCTTGAGAACGCTGACTTCAGCATGGATTAGGGAACGTGTTTGTTTTCACTGCTCTGTTCTCCCATTCGAAGGAGGAGACAAGAGAAGTTGTACTTCATGCATTGTCAAGGTCAGCAAATGCTTTTAGATAATATTATTCCACTGCAATTTCACCTGTGTATCGAAGCCAGCCTTCACTGTGAATAGATGAGGTCCGAAAGTAAACTGTCGATGCTCGGAGCAAACACTCTGGGTACGTTTTTGAGTAGGTGTTTGTAGTTATGTTCGTTAATATCCACCTCTGTGTCAGTTTCTGTGTATACATTTGCCTATAAACACATTCGGCTGGAGGTTACATACCAGCATAAAACAGTGTTGATTTTCCTTATTTCCAGTGGGAACTTTCCCTCTAAGATAATAACAAAGAATCCTTGAGAATCCCGCATGCCATTTGTTAAATGAGCCTAAGGAAGGCAAGCCAAGGAAAAGGAAATCCCTTTCGAGTGAAAGATACAGGCAGCTGAATCATTGCCATGATAACTTTCCTCTGGTTCACAATGTGCTGGCCACTGGAGCTCTCTCGTCTCTATAATGAACCACATGGGCTTTGCAGAAGACACTGTGAGCTGCCTGAGCTGTGTGCGGTAGCCCTTTCCCATAGCCTCTGGCAACCTAGCACGCTAATGATGCTGTACTGGTTCAAAGTGCTCCACTGAGCACACTCCTGTGTGAGGAGGATACACAATGTACTGATGTGTGCGTGTGTGTCAGCGCCTATGCATCTATTGGCGCACTTCTGTGTTTTCGCTCTCGTGTGCACACGTGATGGAAATGTATTCCAACCGGCAGCCTCACAGAAGTATATTGTAGTTTTAAGGCACACAGTGGACTAGGCTCTAATTAATGAAATTTTGCTTTGAAGGCTATCGAAACAGCTGACCAGCACTGAAGGAGGAGCTGAGCAAGGTACAAATAAGGAAGTCCACATGCTGAGCTGTCCCATGGCACTAAGTTATGAATTCAGTACCAACTGTTGCAGCAGGCTTTGTAGCTTGGCATAATTACATACTTCACCTCATGTAATACCAAGAGAGACGACTACCACTCTATGCTGTTTTTCAGAAAAACTGTAATCTAAATGTTACAGTATTTAGTTAGCATTTCTGGAGTTCCATATCTGTTATCCCAAATACCTTTGCTAGCTCATTGTGATAATGAGATATAGTAGCAAAGCAATGATAAGCAATAATGTACTGTACTCTATTTTCTTGGCTGATTATTTGTTTTTAATGAAAACCTTTATCAGCAAAGTCAATATATAGTATAGCTGTCTGAAATATGTAATGGAGCAAAAAGGACATTTTGCTCTGAAATATAAACAAAGAACCCGAACCACACCCAAAGGGACCTGTTGGTACCCGAGGGGTCGAGCTGGGTTTTGACAGAAATTTAGGAATTGTGTCCAGGTTGGGTTCAGACATGGGGGTCATACTTTGGGCTGGACTGCTGGAACATTCCAACATCTGTTCTGTTTCATGATAAGGGGAGAAACACCGTACAAACTAAACTGCACTGGGCTCACATCAGGTTTAGACATTATACTCTACTCCATACTTGTTGGGTCCGAGTCAGGTTTAGATTGCACACTGCTCCATGCTCTAGTGTCAACACTCTAGTGTCAATATCAGTTACAAATATATACCAAAGTATTATAAAGTTACCTATCAATGAAATCAGACCTTTAAAAGAAATCTTGAGCAAAATTTTGTTATTTGTTACGTTCTGAGGATATCGTGTTACTTTACTGAAATGTAGCCTAAACATGCTGTAGGCCGTCACTCGTGAGCTACTGGTAGTTGGGGACCTCTGGACTAAGCAAATGTATTTCATCTGCCTATTTCGCTGTGTGATATCTCACAAATCCAGGTTCATTTCATGTGTAACAGAATCCAATGTTATGTACAATATAATCTATCTCATAACAGTCACATATGGTGATATCACAATTGGCTATTCCTCTCAACTACCAGCGCTCTCACAGCTGGTATCTAACCTTTTTATCTGGTGTGAAAAGCAGTGCTGGAGCAGCGGACACATCCTGACCTCTAAGGTCCAGGCTATACACTAGAACTTTTGCTGATGCACTCCTCAGCTAAAGGTCTTCATTACCACGTCACCTAGCCCCTACCAATGCCAGCCGTTTCAGTTTCCTTAATGTCAAGCCATTTTTGTGCATTCTGCAGCAGCCTGTTCCTCCTAGGAAAAGGTTATGATGCTGTGTTTGAGGGTTTTGGGCAGGATGCTTCCCATGCTTTCACCACAAGAAAATCTCAGGGGAGAGGCCACAGCTGAAACTAGCTGACAAGGCTGCTTTGCCAGTAGGTCATTTTATAAATATGGACCAATTAATTTTAGATGTAAGCAAACAACACTACTGATCTTGATTGTAGACAGCAGTGGCTCATGCAAACAGCCACACTGTGTGCATGTGTCAGGGCAAAAATGTGCTGTGCTAAATGTTGCTGAGCGTCTTGCCCTCAGGGCTGTGGATTCCCAAAGGCAGATCCCCAGGGTGACAGTTTGTGACTAACAAGTGCAGCTGCTGCTTTGTGCCGTTTCATCAATGTGAAATCTATGGACTGTTAACCAATGATTGTCCCTGATAATGATGTGAAGTTGTTTCATATTACAAACTAGAAATAGGCTTAGTGCCTATTTGTCAAAAATAATGGCTGGTATGATTTGGAATTATCCTGCAATGTTCAGAAAGTTTTTATTTCCAGAGGGTGGTGAGATATTTCCAATCCAACCATTTGGCCAGATGGGAAATACTTGCTGCTTATTTTCCACAAACTCACAAAGAGAAAAAAACATATATATAGTAGGAGTATATCTTCTAATCAGGGCACACGGCTGACAATTTACAAGAACAGAGTTACAAAAGCTGTATGCATCACAAAAAACAAACAAAATTTTCCAAAAGACATAAGGCATAAAAAATTCTTTCTTTCACTAGATTTTAACAGTATGATATGATATGATCCCCCAGCTTTTTCCTATAGATAGATAAATAGATAGATATCAGGTGTGGCCAGAGGTTAGGGACACTATAAATGTCTTATCATGTAGACAGTATAGGATAACCCACTGATCCAGTATAGATAATGGATGGATGGAGCAGTCATTTCACTGTTGCATTGTAGGAATTTAGTCAAACTTCAAGTAATTTATTTGACCCAAAAACTGCATAACACGAAATGGAATCCATGTACAAGATGGAAGAAGGGAGTAGCATGGTAGGTCTTGGGTACATCAAAAACATCTTTTCATATACAGACGCATGACACATTAAGGGAACAAACGGAATAAATCAGCGGTCTCCTTCAGGATGACAGTGCCTCCCTCCATCCATAGAGCACAAAGGGTCACTGAATGGTTTGATGAGTATGAAAATGATGTGAATCATATGCTGTGGCCTTCACAGTCACCAGATCTCAAACCATTTGAACATGTCATGTTAGACAGCACTCTGCAACACCATCATCAAAACACCACAGGGGAATATCTTTTGGAAGAGTGGTGTTCAGAGACTTGGAGAATCGATGACAAGGTGCACTGAAGCTGTTCTGGCAGCACATGGTTTGTCTCCCCTTTGTATTTGTTTATTTGCTTGCCTGGAGAACGATTTACAGTTTTATTGTACAAGTGGAATCTTCAAGATGGGAGACAAAGATGTCCCATGTGCCCCTGAAGGAAGCTGCCTCTGGAGCAACAATTCTTGCGGCATGCCCTTGGTACCCTTTTCCCACAGTACTGGGTTGCTAGGATCTATACCACACACCTTGCTGAGGAAAAAAACCCTAGACCCCCACAGGCAAGCTGTACAGCACATTCTGACCTGAAACTAACTAATTAATGTTGCATTTATAGGCCTAATGTCCCAGTAGTCTATTTTATGTTTTTCATGCTGTACTTTATCATCACTATGACAGCAGGGATCTGCTTCTTCGAATTCAGAGAGCGCTGGCACACAGCGGGGAGGGATTTTCAACAATTAGTGAATATAGGACTTAAAAAGCAGAAAAGCAATGTGCCATCACGGTTTAAGCAACTGATTCATATGCAAGGTCTATGTGTTTAAGGATCACCTGCTGCTTCAAGCTTAGTATAGAGTACATGGACATATTGAGAAGACAAAGACAGGAAGTCAACTGTCAAGCTGAAATGACAGCAAGGCAGTGTTACATAATTTGTGTTACAAGACAAGTAGGCACTTAAGGTGAGTTAATGACATTAATGCAAACACTTTTTCTATTTAGCAGTGCATCATAGTATTTATTACCCTTATAAATATGGCCTGGTGATGTATCTTAAGTGCATGGTGTAAGATTTGTGCATGACATTTGTAATATTTTATGTGTAAATGAATGTTTTGAAAAAAGTATTTTGTGGCTATTATACAGCACTCAAGAGTTCAATTTGAAATTAAAAAGCAGACATATGCGTGACAGGGTTGATGATCTAGACCAGGGGTGCCCACACTTTTTCGCCTTGCGAGCTACTTTTCAAATGACCAAGTCAAAACGATCTACCTACAGTTAAAATACTAAAAAATATATTTATTTATACATGGAGTATACCTTATGTAAACAATATATGTTGGCGCACCTTGCATAACTGCATGAACCTTAAGGCACACTACAGTTCAGTACTTTTTTGGTCATTAGTTTACTCTGAAGACTTGCACTGAATGGAATCAGCCAGGGTTGCATAGTCCGGACAGTAGCTGCTAGTAGCCAGCCTCAAGCAGACTTCCAAATGGTCATCAGTCATGGTGGGGCGGTATGTGGACTTAATCTCCATGTGAGAAAATGCTGACTCACATAAATAAGTAGAGCCAGAGTTTTGGAAGTTCCGCAAAATGTTGCATTTTTCATTTGAAAGAATTAACTAAGCTCATTATATTGACACAAGATCTACTGACACTACCTTTGCGATCGACGTATTGGGCAGCCCTGATCTAGACAAAGCCATTCATCTTGCCATGCACCAGGTAGACAACGTGAAGTGGGGAGTAGTGAGGACAATGCCATTGCAGTTCTGGACAGTAGGAGGTAAAAGGTCTCAAACCAGAGAAGTGGAACAGAGCCAGAAAGATAAGGTCAGTGTTCCTAGTGGCCTTACTTTATGTCTTTGTTCACAAGTCTGTTTATAGTGAATCACAGCATGGCAAACTCACGACTCATCCTGGCAATCCTTATTATTGATCAGCTGCAAAACTGCACCAAAGCTTAAAGTCTTAAGATAATAACATCGTCTTTCATAACTCATTGTTTTTAATGACTCTGTAATAAACATTTACTGGTCTCAGAACTTAAACTCAGTCAAAAATAAACAGACATGATAAACATATTTTTAGAGTCAATTACCTCCAATTTTCAAGAACATCATTATCTACGATGCCTACTGCAAATAAATGTCCATAGATTTGTTTGGAAATCATTGACAAAAAAAGCTCATAACTCCAGAACCTGCCCGAAAATCATGTTTGTTTTCAATATCAAAGTAATCCAGTGATAGCTGTTTATACATCCATCAATACATTCCAAACTGCTTATACCTAATTCAGAATATTTTAATGGTGCCAATTTGATAAAATGCAATAAAATGTAGTTTAAAAAATGGAGCCCAAATTGTAGTCCACAACGCAAGTCATAGCATCCACCTAACAGTACATTTCCCTTTTTCCCTAACCGTAACCCTTAAACAAGTTCTTCCAGCTCCAGATACATGTAGATTCAATGCCAAGGTGGACTGAAACTGTTCCGGCAGCATATGTTGGCCAGTGCCTTTTTAAGAAACCTTAGGTGAATCCCAGTTCCCTTATTTTATCATTCCTTGGTCCTTGCTCAACCCGAAAGTCTCTCCTGTCCGCCATGACGAAGAATGTCCTGAAGCTCTTATTCCTGCTCTAAGGAGCAAGGACCAAGGAGCAAAGAGGCTGGCTGGAGGAGTTGTAACCGAGGATACGTGAATGTATCCTTCACAGAAATCTGTTGCAGACTGACATGCCTCTTCATAGGAAAATTGGTCTGTGATTGGACAATTCACCTGAAGGATCGGAGGAAAGGACATCAAATGTCAGAACAGGTTTCTGTGTGCCTCTCTCCTCACAGCTCCTCCTTGCAAGGGACCAAGATGAAAGTGAGGGAAGGTAGGTAGGTAGTACATTATTGATCCCACAATGAAGTGACAGTGAAACATGTCAAAGTGGCTCTAACCCACCGTGGACCAGGGACAGTCGCTGTCCATGGTGCTGAATCTCCATCAGTGGTTCAGAGAGTCTCTTATTCAGAGGATGATGGGTTCTGTTACAGTACAGTATTTTAACTGGTATTCTGATACGAGCTTTTTAGTCTGGTCGGTCTTTTGTTAAGTTTAGCTAATGCTGTTTACTTAAAAACCTATAATACTGTGCACAACATCCTGAGAATATCCCTACATCTTAAAGGCCATATTTAAATTTTGGAGGAGTTAATAACTTAACTGCATTAGCAAAGCAGGCATCCTGAAGCTTCGCAGCATGACCAGAATGTGTCTGTGCCAGGTTGTTTGGGGGAAACGCCATTTGGTTTTCTAAACTGTGACAAGATCAACTTTTATGAAGGGAGTGTAGGTTGGCTGGGTGGGAGGTCCATCTGGTGTTATGGGATGCCCTTGTCATTGAGGGGGACACATCACAGACACGCACAAAGAGCAAGACGACAGATGCCCCCCCAAAAAAACCACAAAAACAAAGAAAAGTACACGCATTAACAGGAGCTGCAGCTGGCACCCGAGGGTGGCATATCCTTGACGTGCACCCGCCTTTCCTTGATAAGGAAGTGAAAGACGAGTGTGAAAGCAAAGTGAATGTGTGTTTTACCACTTGTGTGTGGTAGACTTTTCCGCTGCCTCAGCTCCTTGGCTGTGTCTACCCATCGCCAAGAGGCCCCAGCTCTAGCCCCGAATCAGCCGCCGAGCTGTGTCCACTCAGCACTTCCCCTAGCTGCTAGTAAATTAGTCCCAGCAATATGCCACACTGCTCCGCACACCCCTCTCTCCTGTGTGCTATTGTTCATGCCCTTGAGGAAAGTAACAGTGTGTATGTGTGCATCATTGCATGTGTGTGTGTGTGTGTGTGTGTGTGTTTGCGCGCACTCTGCTGGTACAAATGTGCCTGTGTTCAGTTCAAGTGTTTAAGGAAACTAAGTCGTAATTTACAGCCAGTTTTTATGGTTATGAGCCAAATTACCAAAATATAGTAGGATTATATCTTTTGTAATTTATAGATCCCATCAGGGATTTCTGCCATCATTACAGCAGTTATCTTGTGCTCTATAAAGCTAACAAAAAATGGGAAACTTCATTAGAATTAATGAGTGGATTCCAAATTTGCCTCAGCAAATGCTTTTACTGTTGGACACCTCTGCAATTAACATTTCAAGGCATGTCTTGCTGATTTGCTGTCTTGTAAAACATTGTTTTATTATTACTATTATTATTATTATTATTAGTAGTAGTAGTTTTTCATTGTAGTTTTGATTCACATTATTTCATAGGAAATGTCTGATTTTCCTTTTTATCTCCACTGGTTATCAATTTAACAAGGTTGTTTTATGTGGCCTGAGGAAAAAAAAACAGAGGCAAGATGTGACACATGGAAAGTCATCTGGTCCTGTGAGGTACAAGGCAGTAGGTGTACCTTGCTGATAAATTAGTGTGGTCATTATGTCACTTTATATAATGTACCATACCAATGTTACTATACAGATGAGTTCAGGGTTGCAACCTTTCTGTAATATATAGCCAGAGTTATTTTTTAGCAGCCCATTACAAAAACTGTGGATATTATTTAATTCATCACTTCAGTCAACTTACTAATTTGTCAAATGGCAGAAAATCATAAGCTTCACTGCCGCAGTATTGATACTGTAGCTTTTCAAACTTCTATAGCTCAGAAATATGAATGTTTACTTTACCTCCGCATAATAATGCATTAGCATTTTTAACAAAAGATAGGCTGTTCAATTATGTGAACTGTGTAAATAAAGATATGAGATTTAAAGGAACCTACACTCCTGGCTATAATGGTACAGACTCACCCAGTGGGTGGTGGAACTAATGAGGCTACCGACTCCCTCAGCACAGAGGGGGAATAACCCCTGATGGCAACTGCACCACTGCTGGGGTTGGGCTGGCCAGAGCATCTTAACCGCGAGAAAGAACACATGGATTCTGTGATCCGTGACCACCAATGGTGCATCAGATCTCTGAAGCAGACCCCTAACCTGAAGCTCTGGGCAGGCACATCGGTGACTACTGACCCCTGTTCAAGACAAAATCAGCTGGGGTTCATTTGGCACAGTTGGGGCCCTTCAGCTTTATAAGGCTCGTGAAAAACTACACTGCATTTACTTTAATGGTACAATGTGTGTGCACCAGATGACGTTTAGCACAGTGTGGCAACAGACTGGGAAAGGTTTTTCTATTTAATAGTATTTTTTATTGACTATACAATTATCATTTCAGCTTCCTTTCACTTAGGGATAAACAAGTAGTTCAAGTACACAAAGATCTGCTGCAGCTTCGTACCTTTTCAGTTTAAGTCATTGCTACATAAATGCTTTTTCTATGTCCATAGATCATTTTCAAACTAGAAGATGAGCTAAATCAGCCTGTTATAAAGCATTTTGTCTGACACACACACTCTCTCTTGCAGTTTCCTTGTTGTTCTGATCAATGTCACCTGGCCATTGACGGAATTTGTGTGACATTAACACGTGCATATGCTGCACATATACTCCTTTTCACCAACTGCCTTGACCAGGAGGGAACAGATGAATCTCCAGTGATAGTACAAACAGCATTGCTTCTCGAGATGTAAAATTGATGCATGTTTAAATACATGCCTAAATGTGGTAGAGGAATCTGAATGTGGCGATGCTGGAATCTGAAATACCTCCTTTTGGCCTTCAGGGCAACACAGTAAAGCGGAAACACAGCCTCCTTCAGAAAACTGCTGAGTATCTCAAGGCTGTGCTATTGATATATGTGCTGGATCAATTGCCCTGGTTGTCCAACCTCTGCTTAAATCAGACAAAAGAAGCAAGTGTTAGATGGTAATTTTCTGTTTACAGGGACTCAGAGTGGAGAGCTGGGTGCACAGAAGCATGTAACATTTGAGATCAGAAAGGGCACCCAATTTATGGTAAGAACAAAAGGTGACAAAAAGGCACTCTTAGCTGAACTGCAGTGTAATTTAACTAGAAGCAAACCTTTCTGGTGTGTATTAGACTGCATTCAAGAAACAGGCAGCCTTTCCTAAATCCAGTCTTCATTTCATTAACTCCCCAACACATGGTTAGGCCATAAATATTAGAAACCAAAGGTCATTCACAGGAACTTGTAAGTGTGATGAGAAAATGCTGTGCTGGTAATTTAACATTTGTATGCAGACTGTGGTGGAGGGGCTCCAGAGTGTAGCACATGGATAGTAGCTAAGAGATGAAATGCTGATATCATGGGTTTTCTAGATTGTTCTTTGTTGCATTCATACAATTCCTATGCACATCTCAGCTCCTTTTCCCTATTCTCCGGTTACTGAACACTGTGGTTCTCTCAAATCCCTTTCATTCATATGCTGGAAAGCATCTGAAAGTTAATGCCATTTATCAGGGTCCTTTAGCATATCAAATGCCTTCTGTGAAGGCTCCTTTGCATATCTTCTTGTCTTTCTGGGGGACAGTGGTCTCCATTGATAAATTCAGGAATATTAAGGGTGCATGCTGCGTGCTTAAGAAAAGCATAGAGTGTACAAACATTGTGTCCAGTCCAGACTTTCTGCCCTTGCTTCATTTGGGCTCTGTACTTGAGCCATTAACCAGTTAAGCATCTGTCTCACTACTGTGCCCTAAATTGTTTCCACAGTGACTCAGACAGAGATGACACCTTGTTAGTGCTGCCTTGTGGATTGAACTAAACTTTTCTTATGGTCAATAATTGTCATCTAATGTAAAATGTTGTACTATTTAGGGCATATTAATTCTAAGGCGGTCTGCTTAATTTGTGGTCAGTCTGTCGCTGTGCTAAAAGAGTACAATATCCACCAGCACTATGAAACGAGGCATGCAGCATTCTCAAGGTTCAAAGG
>NW_018127992.1:797720-840439 GCF_001952655.1 Monopterus albus
GGTCAACTTCAGCCTGACATTGAGAGGCTGGTCAAAGCCAAAGACCAGCTTCATGTGTCTCACTAATAGTGTCAAACTGATGCTGTTTGCTGTTAATATGGACATAATTCGTGGCTAAATAAAGATTCATTTGCTTTGTATTTGCTTCCTGTTCTTTGTACAAAGAGTGAAATGTTAAATACCTTTATAATAAACACATTTCAATCGCCGCTGCCCACCCGGCCCTGGGCCCAGCAACGCTTTTTCATTTTGGCCCTCCGAGGGGAAAAGTTTGGGCAACCCTGATTTAGGGGGTCAGTTGTACCATAAACCGTGCTGCCACTGCACCCTATTAAATAATATGGTGCAAAAGATTCTGCTATGCTTTACAAATTTCTCTTTAAATGTGTGGAACAGCAAGGACGGTAGATTAACTAATGTGAAGCACTCACTGCAAGAGAAGGTGCTATTTTTATTAGAACCTGCTTTGTCATGGAGTAAAACACTTCTGCCAGGAGAATGGGTCGCTTTCTCCTCTGACCTATTTTCACTGTTCATTTCTTTCACTCGGAAGTGGCCTTTTTGTGCCATAATCCTGTCACCTAGGCCTCTCTGTTTGAGTTTGATATTTTAATTTAGTCATTGCATGGCTTTATGGAGCTCAAAGCCTCTCCATGCAGTCCACCACAAAGAAGCCTTCAGATGAACTGTGTGGAGGGGGAATAGCAAAGACAAAAGGAGGAGGATTTGGTGCAAGTGCTGAAAATAACCAAACAAAGCCGATGGTGTATAAGGCAGAATGGGGCACAGGTGACACATGACTGCAGTGCAGTATTCAGGAGCCTGCTGGATGTACACCTGCTTCTGGTGTGATAGCAGGGCAGATCTCCCTGTGCGACACAAGCCCATCAATTGAACCTCTTGAATGTAATTGATGGGTATGCATCAGTGGGCACTTGAACAACAACACTGTTGCTGTAAACCCAAAAATGTCTCCTTGTAAGGAGCAGCAAACCCTGTTTGACTTTCCAAATATAAAATATTCATATGTGGTTTCACCAACCAGATGATAAAACTGGGATCTTGCAATGGAGGCATAATGTCTGAAATATACATTTGTAAGGTTTGATGAGAGCAATAACAATGCAGGCAGAACTGCTGCTTCGGCAGGCACAACAGACGCTGCAGATTGCACCGTGCTATATATTTTATTTTTAATCATGCAAAGCCCTGAGTCTAACGACCAAAACAAAATGCTACATCAACGATAATGATAATAGCATTCATGATTAAGAAAGCAAAGCGCCAGTTTAGTGTAGAAGAGTTTTGCAGTGACAGAAACCACATTTACTGTCCATATGGTAGCCTGTTGAACCCCATAACTCATAGAACAAAGCATGGCAGGGATAAACCTGGGAGGAACACTAAACAAACAGAGTCAGGAATGAAACACACACACACACACACACACACACACACACACACACAAACGCACAAGTAAGGCTTACAATTACCCTTGAATAAATCAAAAACACCACATTCATTTCCAATCGTATATAAATCATGGAAGCAATCCTTGGCTGTAAAAGCCACCGCAATCAGTAAGTTATTAGTTCACTTGCAATTTCAACACTGACACTCCACACAGACACTAAAATAGTATGTCACATATTACAAGTGGGGATAATCTTTGCTGAAATGTGCAGAAGAGTGGGCGAGCAGGGCAGATGGCAGAGCCTTCATCATTGGCCTGTTCAGCGACACACCAAGTGGCTTTGCCAGAGCAGTATCAGCCCCCATCCCATATGACCAATTATCAGGGTTTCACCTTGGGCTGGTGATGGTAATGGTGCTGATGATGGGTGGAGGGGGCAAAGAGAGGAGCACCTGTTACTTCAGCAAGCTCTTTCTATTGTTGGTTGCATTGAAAATGTTTCTCTTCTCATGTTAACTGCTAGGTGCAGAGGCTACAGTACGATAAAGAATTACTCAGCAAGCAAATACAGTAAAAACACTATTAATGTGGTAAGAGGCTGTTTAGAAGGGCTGTGATCAGTAGATGCTAAGCCTTTGATGCCCATGGCTTCAACCATCCTCTAAATTTGTCAATTACACCTCCACTGTGTTCGCCCATTGTTGGGGCCTTTACACACCACACAAAGCCCATTTCTGGCTGTGCTCAACAGGGAATCTTCAAAAGGCAATGGGGAACTGTGTTTATTGGATTTGAGAACCTGGCCAGAGATAAGGTGAATTACCCCGTCGTGTCATCTCCCGGATGAGAAGGCGAGTGTGAAATACAAGTTGTTTGATTGAGGGAAAGGAAAGCACATCATGACCACAGATTAGTGTGTTAAATTGCTGGAATGTGTAAATGCCTCCAGGCTCCCTGAAATATTTATCTCCTTACATCACACAACATACCCATAGATTACCTCTGAGAATCAAACACGTTCATGTTGGAAAAAAAAACAAATCAAACTTTCAAACTTTTTGTTAAAATCTTCAACTCTTTTGGCTTTGGCTATCTGTTTCAACGATTTATCCATTACTTTAACAATCAACTTTTTAACCATTGCTTTCCATCCATTTTTCACATTACTTTAATCTATTTAAATGACTTTCCAATAAATGTAGCCATTTCTCTGTTACTTGTAGATAACTATCCTAGCCATTTATCCATCACTTCTAGCTATTAGTGCCAATAAACTGTGCATAATGTCTAGCAAGCTCAATATTTATTCATTACTCTTTTCCAAGTTTAACAGGTTTTCAGACAGCTTAGGCACTTTTTTAGGGGGTTAAAAATTATTCAAAGGAAAAGGAAATTCTAACATATATACAGTATGTAACGTGAACTTTCTATTCCCTTGGCTAACGTAACCAAGCGGCGTAACGTAACGCAACTAGCCACATTAGCAATTTCTTCACATATTAAACAGGATACATTCTGTTATCTCTGTTGTTACCATTCACAAGAATGACTCCTCCACAAAGCACTATCCTCCTTCATGCATTATTTGTACAGGCTAACCTTATCGATGGCTGTAACTAACGTTCGTCCAAACACTTAAGGTTGATCGACAGGTCATTCCTGTTGCTAGCTTAACATTTCATTTTGAGATCAAGTCACCTGTCTGTTATTTTTTAGTGCATATATAACTCACCATTATTTTTTACAGTCATTACAATGTGTTGCCTTTTTACCACCATTTATCTTGGGCAGTCTGCAAAAACACACTGTGCCGCTGTAGGGAAGCCCCTGCTTTAAGCCACTATGCAAATATACTGATACATTTTTATGTACAATTGTTCCAAACGCTTTGAGCTAAAGGGCCTTATACCTCGTACAGCCTGCCAAATGCCAAAGCACTGGGGTAAGCAGGCCTTTTTGGCCTGATTCATGTGTCCTAGATGACAAACTCATAATATTTAATTATTTTTTATCAGGAAATAGTAAAACATTGAAGAACTGAGAACTCGTTAACTTATGGCCTAAAATCAAAAACGGTAAAGTCCAACAAACAGGCTATAGTCACTCAGAGCTAAAGAATGTGTTGAAACTGTATGGTAGCCAGCGAAGAATGACAGAGAATTTTCTTCCTAACTTGTATTCCAAGTGGGGTGTCTGACACCAGTGTCACTACTCCACCTGGCTTGAGCGTCTGCTGTCACCTCTGGGAAGTGAGTTGAGCTTTTGCCAGCGTGTTGATCAGCCAAACTGTCATTAGGCCAGAGAACAGTAACGCACTGCCAACTTTATATCACTGCCAAGACGGTTTTGTATGCAAGAATCTCTTTCACTTCAGCCGTTTCTGCTCCTTTTGCCTCTTTTTTTTCCTTTCTCTTCTCACCTCCCTCCATCCTCC
Organism: Monopterus albus; assembly: GCF_001952655.1. Taxonomy (NCBI): domain Eukaryota; kingdom Metazoa; phylum Chordata; class Actinopteri; order Synbranchiformes; family Synbranchidae; genus Monopterus; species Monopterus albus. Next base: position 801,569 of record NW_018127992.1, read on the forward strand.
TCACCACCTGTCCTGCATCCGCTGAGACTGCGTGTGAAGTTTCTCACTATTGTCACTAAAACAATGGATTGCGAGTGTGTGTGAGCTGTGTGCATGTGATGGCAGCTGATGCCAGAGACTTGTGGGGTCTTCAAGCCTGCTGTACTGTACGTCCTATTTCCCCATTAGTCACCCCGTCGCTGTGTGGAAGTGGGGTCCATCTGCTGAGTGTCTGTGCGTCAGCCTTCCCAACCCACACAAGGACCCCTCACTATGCCACAAGTTCATCTAGAGTACAAACCAAATGGAACACATCTTGTGTTAGACAGATGGACTTTCTTAGTTTAAAAATATAGGTTACGGCTTACTGGAGTTACTACGTGATTTGGCTGAAGTGAATCTGTTAATGAATGCTCCGAGTGGTTTTTTTTTTGTTTTTTTTTAGTGCACGTGTGTCCAGCTTCAGGCAGTTCTGATCTTTGCTCTGCACTGAACAAATTTCGAACTAACAAGTGATATGTGAAATGACAGAAGGTGCTAGTCACCTTATGCAGTTTAATGATGTGTTCCAGCTAAACATGGTGAATTGTTCCCATATTGTGACCTAGAAACTGCAAAGCAGCATCCATCCAAATGTTAGGTGAGAGATGGAGACAGACAAGAGAAGACCAGTGTCCGAACAGCATTAACTCTTTGTGCATTGTTATTCAGTGCACAGTTTGTTCTCTTGCGTCTGGCAGTGGAGTCTGGGGGAAGATAACTAGAAGTTATGTGACTGGGCTTCTTATGAGCCTGAACAGCATCTACAAGTGGACTGTTAGATATTAGTTCACCTAGGTCTGGAAAAATGAAGGAAATAAAGCTGTGCCATACATGCTACTCTACAAAGATACTGTATATAGAGGTACAAAACTGACTTTGTTAAAATGGGAAAAATTCTGAAGCAGAACCCCTGCTTCAAAAATGAAGGAATGGTGAAAACCGAATGCTTTATGTACAGCAGGTTAAACACTGAGCTAACTAGCGAAATTAGCAAGATAGTGTGCAATTTAACCCTTTGCACCAATTTAATGCATGCAATTGAATTTAAAAATCATATACTCGCACCACACAGGCATAATACACATGCAGCGCTTCTAGAAGGTACTATATCAGAATTGTCCATCACACAAAAACATGTCCTTAAAACTACAGATCTACAGTAGCTTGAAACGCTTTGATTTTGGGAGTTTTTTTTCTTTCTTTTTTTATATCAAAGTAATCTAGTGGTACATCGACAATGCTAACAGTGACTGCCACTGGCTAATTTGACATGACCTTTCATGGTGCCAATTTGCAAGATGCAAACAATAATAGGCTAAAAACAAGGCTTAATGTGTAGTTAAAGCAAAATGGGAGCTCTAGATCCTTTCAAGCTTTAAACATGAACGAGTCACGAAACCCATCAATGTTAGCTTTTTGTTTGGCAGTAGACAGTGTTTGAGATTAATAAAACTTGGAATGATGCGTCAAAGAATAACAAAATTTTGTTCTCACAACTCCTATAAATTTTGTTATGTAACAAGCGTCAGCACATATTTTATAATTCGCATGCAAATTGATTTTTCACTGTACATGGTTGGTGTATCAAATTAATTCCATACATGTATGGAAACAATATGTGCTGCATCATGGGAAGTGAAAATGGGAAGGTGGAAAACAGATTAGATGGTTCACTTTCTATTCTCTATCTTTTGTTTCCTTTTAAATCATGAGCTTCAACTCTGAGCCGAACAAAGAAGACGACTATTAACTGAAGGTCTATTATTAATCATGTTCAATTTCATATCAGCCCCCAGGGAGGGGGATGTTACTATCTCAGGGTTTTGACTCATTACAGTTCCCTCCTGTATCTATTCAGCACAATTCTAAATGTTTATTTAACTTAATTTGGTCTACAATGAAGGTAATGTGGATATGGGAATATACGTTTGACCAGAAGGATTTCCAAAGCAGGACCTGTCAGTTTTGATTAGCACTACAGCAATGCAAGCGCAAGCAGATAAAAAGGTGGAGAACTCAGGGGACTCATTTTGTAAATCCTTAAACCCTCTTGGAAGAAGTGCTCTGAATCATGGTTACACAATATTGACAGTATTTCTTTATTTTGCGTGCGTATGCATGTGTGCGATCTAACAGAGTGAAATGCAATTCATCACGGTTTATATTTCAAAACAGTCTAAAAGTAAGAAATGCTCACCTCAGACTCGTACTGAGCAAATAAAAGTTCTGTGATTACTGTGTATAGAACAAAAAGAAAAAAAGAAGCCCTCCAGTGACAAACAAATGTCCATTCCCTACCCTGTTACATTTCTGTTACTGTTTCTAATAACCTTGAAGTTTGTGTGTGTCCCTTTTTTTCAGTGCAAAGATGCAATTATGTGGAAAATATATTGGACACTTTTACTGCAAGCTGGGTAACTTAGAAGAAGAAATGGTCAGAAGTAATGCTGCCAGATCCCCAGCCCTTTCAAGAATATCTATTAAGCTTGATGAATTGAAACTGAAATGACTGGAATCCCTCCAGTGAACATATAAATAACGTTCACTCCGAGGGAAAACAGAATGGGTTGCAAATTTATTGACAAGTTCAGAAATAGGAGGATGTTTATGGCAAGGTAGAAAAATTAACCATATGTTTTACAGTAGACCTTCAAGTCCTACAGTACATTCTAAGATTAAAAGTTGCACGCTGATTGTAACTACTTTAAATACTCCTTGTAAGGATTAGCAACAGAGCAAAATTGGCAATTGCCCCAAACCCTGAGGGGCCACAAAATCCCATGCCAGCACATTTTGTGGTAATTTAATTAACTGGATTATCTGAACTAAAAATCAGCTATACTCCAGGGGCCAAATGTCAGAAACATTTCCAATTAATATTATGCTATATGTGGTATAAATTCTTAAATAATGATGTATTTATTCAAATTACAACTAAATATTGAGCGGTGGAGGGACAAGGTCTGATTAGGGGTCCTCAGCTCACTTTTGTCCCCATATGGGTTAGTCTGGTTCTGACTGTTTGATTTACAGAGGTTTGCTATGTAAGTAGTCATAAACATGAGGCACTTAAGTTAAGGAGGCATAAAAACCTTCAAGTACTTCAAAAATGTATTAGACAAACATTTCCAGGTATCTTGATGTAACATTAATTTTCTTACTTCCCATGCTAATGTAATCTAATTCAGTACATTTGCTACCATTAGCAATTTCTTCAGTTGTAAAACAGGCTACATTCTGCTGTCTGTTGAAATTGTGGGGCAACTGTTGTTCAGTGGGTAGAGGGGTCCTCTCCCAGCTGGAGGGTTGGAGGTTTGAAACTCAGTGCCTGCAGTTGAAGTGTCCTTGGGCAAGACACTGAACCCCCAGGCTGCCCCCGATGGTTAGAGCCATCAGTGTGAGTTGGTGCCGCAGATGGCTGCCAAACAAATTCCTTGTGTGTAACATACTTGGCCAAATAAAGGTGATTATTATATTATTATTATTAAATTTACAAGAACTGGTCCCCAACAAAACAGCTGTTCTTCATATAACCTTACTGATGGCTGTAGCTGCCGCTCCTAGTTCACGGTACAAAGAAATATCCAGCCAGCTGTTTGATTAGCTCGGCGATGCTGTGACACATCAATCACACAGACATTGGTCCAAACACTGATTGTTGACTAACAGGTCATTCCTGTTGCCAGCTTTCATTTCAGTTTGAGAACAAGTCACCTCTCCATTTTTGTTCAGTGCATATATAACTCACTGCTTTTACATTCATTCTGATATGTCACATTTTTACCTTCAGCTCAGGTACTTTGGTGCGGCGCCTATGGGAAGGGTAGGGAAAACTCTATTCCACCAGAATGGTAAATGAACTTGTACAGGGCTCTTCTATGCGCTGAAGCATACTCAAAGCCCTTTAATGCCATTTGCCCATTCATTCATACAAGCATTCACACATCTGTGTTACCAACGGGAGCAACTTGCGGTTCAATGTTTTGCCCTAGGACACTTCGCCATGGAGAAGCTGGGGATCAATCCACTGACCCTAATGTTAGGAGGCAACCTGAGCTACCTCCAGAGCCACAGCTGCCCGCCAGAAGCGGATGTCAAATGATATTTTATTATTGACCAGTTAAAGTATACTACTGTACTGTGGTTGGTTTTTATTGCATTTTCTTTAGCATGTTCTTGCACAAATAATTTATCAATAGAACATGGCAGAGAGCCATAGCCTATTTTTCTTCAAGGAACTCCCTGGAGACAGTGTTGTGACTGACAGCATGCTGGACAGTGTCTCCTTCTTGTGGTTAATGAACTGTGAGATGCTGATCAGTGGCCACCTGCCTAAGATACTGTACATCATTTTACCTACCTTGAGCCTCTTTCTCAGTGTTTTGCTTTCCCTAGGGATTAATTTATGTCGCATAGATTTTCACAAATACTGTTAGCCAGGCTTTTTTTTTTTTCCTTTTTGTTGTACATTAATTCCATGATAATTTTGGCTGTAACTTTTCAGCTGAGTTACTATGGAAACTGCATGTGATTCCAAAAGATTGTCAGCCACTTAGTAAATATCACAATTATTTTGAAACAGCTTAATAACTCATATTTTGCATGTGCGTGAGTTGTTTGACTGATCAGCAGTCAAAGACTGCAGTCTATTACGGCTGTAGTTAATTAATTAACTTCATCTAAGGACAATTAATGGAGGATATTACATTCTTTTGTGAAGGCAATTCTGCTTTTAACTCAGGTAATGAGTTTGTGGACCCCTGCCACCAGCTGTTGGTCTCCAGTCTACAAAAGAGTTTCGTAAGACTTCCCAAGGTAATCCGACTTAGTTAAAATGCTGGCGACTGATTATGAGGAATAAAAAAGAAAAAGGGACTGGTAGAGGGGCAGCATTGTTGCATGGTTCCCCTTCAATTAGATTTAGCTGTAACTGAACCCCTGGGGAACCACTGATCGTCACAATAAAGTGCGGCATTACCTCAAACCAGATTTAGTGCTACATGATCCTCCACTGCTCCAGGTGAGACATTTAATTAAGTCCCATTGCTTTTGCAGAGCAGCCATATAACTGAATTAACAGTGCTGAGACCCACCAGGCATGATTTCACTCACTCCATTCAGTGTTCTGGTATACAGTACTATCTTACCTTGCTGTGCAGTAGCAACAATGGCATTTGTAAGTCATCTGTGTTTGAAAGAAGGGAAAACCCCCATTGACAATGAAACTTTCAATACCAGATAGTGATGTAACGTGTGAGACTGATGCATTACATCAAAGCATGTGTTGAACACACATGAGAGTTGCAGATTGAACTTTGTTTTGAGGCTTGCATCTTTTTTTTTTAGAGACTCATGTGATCGATGACAACCAGAGGCGCAGGCCCCCCTTAACTCAAATCACACAATGTTTTTCTTGAATGTCTGCTTCATAAATGAAATGTGCCATAGCCTACCTTGTGCTATATGAACTTCCCTTGCTACTGGTAAAAAAATAAAAATGTGGAGATATTAATCTTTATGAAAATATTTATTTCAGCATATAACATTCACATGTTTTTATGGCATAAAAGTCAAAACCCTCTGTTGCACATCTCTTTGCATTCTTCTGCATTTCACAAAAATCACTAATTTGACTGTCAAGCAGCCCCGGTGTGATTCATCAAACTTAAACTTTCACACAAAGTTAGTCTGTCAACAAATTATTAATAAAAAAAATTAAAAAATACTTTTTTTTTTTTTTTTGCAACACATAAGGCCACATAACATATCGATGCTCCAACTACTGTATTTCAAAATTGTGCTGTGCAATGGCTGGTTGGTGGTCGCACACCTGTCTCCGTAAAGACAGACAACTTCCTCCACACTAACCCTTCCTGCCTCAGATTCACCTCACATGACTCGAACTGTGTGACAAATATTATGTTACAGGCCATTCATTAAATGCAGAATGAAAAGCCCAAAGTTAACATCGACCACTATGTGAGATTTATTATTACGCAACAAACTTAGCATTCATTTTATTTCATATAGTACACTAATAAATAATCATTTATGATATGGCTGCTCTTAATTATTTTTACCAGTAGGTATCACTAGTGAACAGTGCATTTTTCTGCCAATGCAATTGGCTGCAAAAGCCTCCGTGCTTCAGGAAACCCTCATTTCTCCATCACTAACACGACAAACTTTTCCTCGCAGTGCATATGAGCTACGTTTACATCTGAATGTCTATGTGCAATCTCCAACTGTGTGCATGTGTGTCACATCTCACACCCAGTCAAGTGTGTCCGCAACTTTTCTTCAACGTCTAGCCTTATTGAAGTTTACTGAGATTTACTCTTGCAGTAATGAAGGGCAGCTTTGGTTGGGTTGGTGGTTGTGTGTGTTCATGGGTGCGAATCAGGCACGCCTGACAACACCCCGAGCCTCCCTCTCCTCATTAGTGCCAGACAAATAAATGCCACACATCTCCCTGGAACACTGACCATGGAGAAGGACCCCAGGGCTTCAGCCTGCAAGAGTCTCACTCCGAGCTGGGTGTTTGCAGCTACACCCAACACTTGCAAACACACACAAACTTGGTCAAAAGAAACTGGAAAATGTGAAACCGAGAGTTGGACAGCACCAGGATTACCTTGAATTCTGAGACAAAGTTGAAAGGAACATCACTTTTCTTAAGTCTATTTCTCCTCTAAGTGCAGACTCGTGTCTAGCCTCACAACAGCACAATGATGGTACAGTATGTTATTCAGTCAAGGTCATGGTCGAGAGAAGCATTTTTGTTCCAAAAGGAAATTAGTTTTGCATTCAGACTACTAAACAGTCAAACACCTTTATACCTGATGAAAAAAGAGATGAGTTTGTCTTTTGGTATGTCGCCTTTGCTCCTCTAACATGTTAACTTTCCTCTTAAAACTTCATTTCTTTTTATTCTCTCCACTTTATCTACCTAGTTTAGTTGGGAGAATAAAATATGTTAAGATGAAAATCATACCTACCACCCATTTTCATGCTGTAGGTTTTGCCTCGTATGCCCCTCTCAGGGATAAGCGAGATATTTTTAAGGTGTTAGCAAACTTGTTAGCTTGCTGGCTTAGTTGCTAATGGGACAGCAGGTTCAGTCACTGTAGGTCCAAAAGACGTACTGTATTTGTGCCATCTACTTCTGTTTCATAACTGGAGGCAACCCACTGATCTTTTGTTGAGCAAATACTGTAAAGAAAAGCGAATGGTGTTACTAAAGCTTCTCCATTTTGGACTCTCTGGCCATCCAACAATGATTACTGAATAAAGGAAATAGTCATGAAAGGTTACGATTTAATATTCTGGTGGACTAGGCTTTTATCCGCTCTGTTATTTTATGTGCAGTCAGTATTTCCAGATGTGATTATTCACAACAGCACAATGATGGTAGATGCAGAGGTCAGGGAGGAACTCAACCCATCTATTCTTAAGCTTTTTGACTGGATAAAAAAAAAATTCAATTCATTTCAGTGTGCCACAAGACAACATCTGTCATAGTAGCCCTCCAGCTTACTGTGACTGAGTGTGTAGGGTCAATAGATCTAAACTGACCCAAATCTCACAGGGCATCCCAGGCACTCTGTGGCAAGGGGTAGACAGGCGCAACAGGAATGAGATTATTTTTCTTTTATTTCAGGCCTCACTTGCCCATCACACACAGATAGACAGGTGAGCCATGATAAGTGAAAGTTACACATGCAGTTAGAAACAGAGGTGTGGAGGTAATGCATGTGTGCATTCACACACAAACAAGCAGACAGTGTAACCCGCAGTAGACTCCTCCTGCATATATCATCGACCTACTGTGTTTTGCTCATTTCATTTAGCCTCACAAAACACCCATCCATGACTGTTTCCCATTAAGACACTTTCACTGGCCCAGTAATCTCCATAAAGATACACAAGGCCAGCTGGGGAGAGGCTTTGGCCACTGAGTCTCCCTTTCAATCCCCTCTTAGTGAGGACAAAGCTCCAGAGATCCTCTAACCAGTGGGCAGATCTGGTCAGTTTCATCCAAACAGGACTGTTTGTGCCTCACACCGGATTACCTGCTGAGTCCTCTAAGCACCAAATGTCTCCTCTCTGAAGATTTAAGAGACTCAGAGGAAAAACATGTAAGTTGTTGACTGTATTGTGCATTCTATGGAGTTTCCCCTGGCTAATCCCTGGTCAGCATTGTGGGGTCCAGCTAATTTAAATTTCCACTGAGTTTGGACTCGGTTCTGGTCTAACGCCAGTGGTTTAGGTGTTTGTATCCACCACACATGTTAAAAAAATAAGAAAATAATACAGTACATTTTGATATTAGTGTTTTCTTATAGGAATGGCTAACATTTAGCTTCAGGGTATAGAGGATATGCAGGGAGTAAAGAGTCTGTGTTGCTCTTACTCAGCTCTCTCCTGACATGTTTCCTACAGCCAAAAGCAGTTAGCTACATGTGGCAAAGATGCTTCTTGTCCAAAGCTACACCCTTAAGCTGAAAGACATCATTACAATTGCCACTTACACCTCCAGCCAACACACAAAGCAACATACCATCCCACTGAAGTTGTGTTTTGTTCAACTGACAGTGCAAGTCCAATATTCTCTCCCCTTTGAGCTCAGGTTTAGTCTCTGCCAATTAATGTGAAAAATATCTGGCTTTTTAGCTGCCAGATCCATTCAACTTTCTTTAGCAGCTAGTTACAAACTTTCCCTGCCTGCCATTTGGTGCTGACAAGTTAACACACAGCGCGTTTATCAGACATTGTTTCATAAAATGGCTTCCGGCTGCCAGAAACAGTGCTGTTCAGTGAAACTAAACCTTACAGCCTGTCTGTGTAACGTTTAAAGTGTTCGAGCTGTAAAACCAAACAATGAGCTAAACGATGTCCATAGAGCTGCAGACCTGGGTGATAACTCTCATGATAACTTACACAAGCAAAACCCACATTACACATCCAGTAGTCATTTAAGAGCAATATGATAAAAGCTTAATGGGGATTTAAGTATCTTCACTAAAACAACCATCCACACATGTACTTGAAAGAAACTTCCCTCTAGGAGAGTGGGTGCTATCACCCTATAAAGTATTCCCTGATAGATAATGTCAGTCCATGCAGGTTTTATTATGGCAATCAAATGGTTTCCTGTCAACCCCAGTCCCAGAATTTGAAGTAGGATCTACATGTTATTACCCCTTATTGACATTCAAAGCAATCAACCCACAGTTTCAAGAAAGACTGGGGCAATTGCCCTTGAGTATAACACTTGAATAAAATTTATATAACTTTGTGCTATTAAGATACTGTATCTTCCTATTGGATGTATGAGATGTTTCGTATCTGTAATGGATGTATTATTTATGGCTAGCCATGCTTTAAAGTTGACTATAAACAAGTGACTGAAAACAGGAAGTAAAAGCCAAAGGGAGACAGACAGCCGTGACTGCGCTGCATCAAGCCATCTCTAGATGCAGCCTGTATTACTGTGGAGTCTTTAATAGCTTGATTAATCACATAACACCCATAGAATTAAATCACCCTCGTTATTACAGACAGTTAAAGCCAGAGAGATTTTTTTTGAAGAAAATGACATGACTGCACCTTAGCTTTTCCCTCAAACAATGATGTATTTGACTGGGAGATTTTCACAAAACATTAAATCTGAGTAATAAACTGGTGGCATCATAGCTGCACTGTACAGTGTGGTTATGTGTGACACAAATGTGCAAACACTAATCACAAGGTACATTGATTGTTATGTTTAATGTGCCATTTTCATTTTCTGAGATGTAAGAAATAATTGGAAAGTCTTTTCAGTGTCCCTGCTAATAGCTCGCCTGAAGGTTAGAATCTCAAAAACAGAGAGGAGAAAGGCAGGAAAGTGTGATCAAGAGCCATAATTAACTGAAAGTATTGTTTTGAAGTTTTTGATGAACTTTGTTTTGTATGTCTGCATGTACTCTTTTGCCATCACACTAGCACCAGAGACATATCTAGGGAATCCAGCAGATGTCATGGAAGAAAATATTTGCAAATAAATGAGACTAATATCAGAAAAACACTTATTTACTAGACTCTTCTGGACTTTGGCCATCCAAGTAGCGCAGCAATAACTGTTACATATAATACATGTGCCGCCGTGCTGCAAAGAGACCACAGGAACTGTAGTTTTTCTGATGCTTAAAAAAAATAAAATCATTAACCTTCTTTATAAAAAACTAAGGTTTCAAATTTCAGTAGTACATGTTGTAGTGGCTGGTGGTTTGTCTTAGAATACAACAAAAACTGAGGAACACAGTTTTCTTACAATGACCGATGAAAAATGCTAAAAGAGATTTATAGACACTGAAGCTAGCGGAACAGAGGCTAACTGGATGTGATGACTTGACTGCGGCTCTCTACTCTTCAGATTGTGCCTGTTAAAGAAGGCTAAACATATTCTATGTTAAACTGTTAACATTATGTTCTGGTAATTGGTGCACACAAATGACTGATTTAGAGCACATCTAAGTCTTTTTGTGTCTCAATGACACCTATTCAAGTTAGTGTCCCAGCTTTGTAAGGCCAAAAGGGTTCACCTAATTCCTCTTGCCATTCATTCCACTTAGTCCCCAACATTTGCTTCTAACTCTCGCTCTCTTTCTCTCACTCATAGGGGACTTGTCAGACAAGGATAACACCTTTCTGTGAAGAGAGAGAGAAAGAATGAGTGGGAGTCGGGGGTGAGGGAGACAGTTCCTAGGATAAAGAGAAAGCACACTGAAGTGTCAATTTACTTAATAGCAGATCTTTCTTACGCCTTTGGAAAAAGTGCTGCCAGTTTAAACTTTTGAGATGACTGCTGTTCTTATATCTCATTATCAAGGGTCTGTAAATTGAACAGTCTGCTCTCCATCTGGAGATGCTCTGTACCCCTGAATGATGTGTTGGTGGTACAAAATAATAATAATTTTGGAATTCATTCTTTTAAAAGGTAACATATGAAAGACCACAATGCTGTAGAATGAGCAAGCCCGTGACAGATCAGTACGTCATGTGACGAGAAGGTTCAAATTAGTGAAACAAATTTCATCGCACTACACAAATACTGCTCTGATTGTCCTTGAGAAAAGCACAAAATCTACAGTGATGTAAAACAAAGGAACACAGAAAAGCAGGTCAGTTCCATTCATACAGTACCACAGTATTCCTTTCAAAAAGTAAATGCAGATATTTATCTCTAATTGCAATCCCAGTAAGCCTTCTCACACACATACACACACCAACACACACACACAAACTGCAATCCTTTAACTTCAAATGCACACAGCCTTGGGGCCATTTTTCAAGAACCCTGTATTGCTCGTTGTAGTGTTCATCATGGCTGCTGTATCAAAGAAACATGCTTGGTAGTGTACCCACACCATAATAGCCCCCTCCCTCAGCCAAAACTGTGTCTTTTACTACGCTGACTGAATGCATGGACGGTCATGAGGTAACTAAAGAGTCTTTTTTTTAAACATCGTGCTCTAGTTTATATTGTGAAGCTGGTATAGGAATAGCATGTGTTTCTCACCAAAGGTCACACTGCTATTACACAGTTAAAAATCTCTCTACACACTGTAACAAGATATGACAATCTGGCTGAAAACAGATAAGTTTTTAAAACTGCTGCAAGGGATTTTGTTCTTCATCTCTCACATTACACTCCACCTCTCCCAATCCCTACTACAGATGCTATCTTTGATTTTTTTTCCTCAACAATAGCCTGTAATTACAGTGTTAAAGCATTTAGATATGTTTTGAATCCAAGCTGCATTAAGAAAGTACGACCAGCATTGTGTACAGTATACTGTCTATGTAAATGTTTTTGTGGCAGGAAGGTTTGAACATGATTCAGACAGCTTCTCTGCACATGCAGGAACACTGTTGCCCTTCAGACCGACAAATATATTCCAAAAATGGATGAGGACAGAGAAGCAAACAGTGAACACACACACACACACACACACACACAGAGTTCTGTTTATACAACATCGGGGTCTACACGGACATGTTTATGGATTTGTCAGCACACGTGGGTGTAGTAGTAAACTTTGCACATGGATGCTACACAGTCTTAGATAACAAAATTTACATCAGCTGGACACTCGCTGCCAGGGGGGCAATTTGACCATGTCACAGAACTCTACTGTCTGTCGACCCTTTTTCCACCATTGCCACAAGCAACCAGGACAGAGTGGAGCTAAGTCAAGCCTCACCACAACAAATGCACTGTACATTAATTTGTTTCACTTCTTCCAAATAACACAAACATCATTGTCCAACAGCTTGACACAATAGCAAACACTATCAATGCAGCAGGCCACACCAGGTGCATTGTAAACTGTATATACAGTATAGAACATATTCCAGAATAACAAGCGATAAATTTAAACAGTGACTCACAGAGGCGGACAGGTCAGCATCTTTGGCACTTCTCCAGTTTGTTGGTGCTAGCCACCTCAGAGGTGTGGAGTAATATCACCTGATCTGCAGGTCTTGAACCTGCCACTGTGTTGTTTTGAGCCTTTTTGGAAAAGTCTGGTTAACTTTTGTAATGTTTCAAATTAATTCCAGCCAGAATAGCTGGAAACCACCCAAACACCAAAATGACCAATCAGTGTCAACACATGTCATCACTGGTAAACTGATAAGTGAATCAGTACATATAATTAATGACATTATACACCCGTGTTATTAATATTCAGAGGCTCCTGTGGTCTCGTAGATGCAGAAGATTTACTGTACCCTGTCATCTGGTGGCCCTAGTGATTAAGATGCATGCTATATCACCACAAGTCACATGTCATACCTGGCGTATGTCTCTCTTCCCCAGTATTCCCTGTTGATATATAAATACTGTATATAGCAAAGCCATTTTGAAAAACTACATGTTCTGACCCACTGGAAAAATACCAGCGCTGTATTTATTTTCTATTCATAGGCCTAAAATTTTAGCCAAAACTTTGTGAGAAATTTGAACCTTGCAGATAGATTTCTGCATCCTGTAGGCTACTTTTAATCATTAAAATGGGTCAAATCACAGCACGACATTAGGCAAACAAATTGAAGGGATCAAGGTTTTAAGATGAAGAGATTAAAGATTTGCTTCTTTTTCAAAACGTTTAAATTTGTTTATTTGGAATTTAGTCCAATTTAAACCCATAACAACAAATCTTCACCTCTACTCATACTATAAACAAAGGCTGCCAGGGATACACTAAAGTATAAGATAAGCACAAGACAAATACTATAATGTGATTAAATGACATGCTACATCCACTTATCGTAACACTTACTCATTGGCTGCCCACTCACTCAGCCCCTAGGCACATTGTCAGTGTCTCTGTCACCAGCTGAATGGCCCCTAAACATGTGCGCCTCCATTCACACATGCATACACACACCCACACATCATGGATGGCAGGGGAAATGCGGACAGAGTCATCCTGTCCACCATTACTACAGGGCTTCTGGAAGAGTGTACACCAATTACAGCCAACCAGACCGAGCCAAACAACGCTTCAGTCCACCAGCCGCCCCTCTATCCGGCTGCCGCAACCCCAGCGCCCCTTTCTCTCTGCCTGGCTCTATTGTGTTCCCTTTGGTCATAGCTGTACGATAGCCAACCATGTGTTACAAATGGGATAAACTGCAGTGGCTGGGTGATGTGTGTGTAGGTGGATGTGAGTGGGTAGCCATGGCAGCCAGGGCCAGAGAGAGGAAGAAGAAAGGTTGGGGTTGTGGGTGTGAGAGGAATGTGGGTACAATTTTGTGTGTATGCTTGTGTGAGCCTGTTTGTGCACATTTTCCTACATATCTACATTTTGGTTTGGCATGTGGAAGTAGACATTTTACAGTTTAAAAACTGCAGAGTACACACCCATTACACTGACCCCACACAAAGAAAGCAAAATTGTTAAGCTCAGGTCTATAATGGACCTCAAGTGCTCATCAGCCATGTTTGTTTATCCACAAGGTTTCATTTATTCCTGTGCTCCCGACACACTTGGAGGGGGTGGAAATGACTCATGCTGGTGCACGGTGCTGCGCAACGCTGCCAGTCCCTGCCTTGGAAGCACATGGTGTCTCAGCAGGCGCACTGGGCCACCATATTGACCTAGCACTGACTGACACATGTCAGGAGAGGGAGGTGTAAGGAGAAGGGGAGGAGAGGTCACCGACCAGCTCATCTTTGTCATCAAAGGCTCCCCTGTGCCGTCCCCCTTTGGACAGCAAACATCTGCTACAATGCCCCCTCCCAGCCTGAACCCCCTGTACCCCCTGAGGGCTTGGCCAGCTTGAATGCCTGCCTCTCCCGCACTCAGTACTGCCTGTCCAAACCTGGAGACACACCAAAACCAAACAGTACCAACCCCAGGCGCTATTTCGGTCTGGGCAGCCCATCATGTGACAAACTTAAGTACCATTAGCCACACCTGACAGGCCCAAGTCATGTCTGATGTGTGCATCTGTTAAAAATCATCTTTATGACACTAGACATGGGCTGTAAGCTAGCATCAACATGAAACACCAAGCAAAGTCATTAAAGCACAGGAGTTGCTTGATAGGATCTTAATTTGAATGGATCTTTCATCTTTTTTGTTGTGATTAAAAATCCCTCCCCAAACACCTTCCCAGATTCACACAGAAACTCCATCACACAATCGGACTGGAATGGAGCGCTAGGGTCGACTGGGAGGATTGATCTGCTTCTGCAGTGATGACAGCTTGCTCATTTCCAGAAAGTGATTCAACTATGGATGCAGAGCTCTAATTAAGTCATCCATCAAGCTGCAGCCGATACTCTGCGGGAGAGTTGAGGCTAAAAAGGACCGACTGAAGCAAAAATCCTCATCTCCATACAGTACATGCTATTTACTGTATGTCAGACTACTGGGAGATGAAATCACAACAGAAAATCTTAAGCTCTGCATTCACAGCAGTCCTGTATTGGTTTTCCATTTGCCATCTGAAATGTGTATTTATATGCACTCCTGTGACCAACTGTCCTTTTATCAACTCCAAAAACATTTACATTTAAACTTGGCATTTAGCTGACACCAATATCTTGTTGTGGGTGGACAGTCAGGAGGTTAACATTGCATTTAGTAACTATAGACAAGCTAGAAAGGCCCTTAGCATCTATATTTTAGGTTGTGAGGACTGAACCCTGATTATAGGTGAAGATGAACGCGGCATAGCCTGTACAGAGTGCACAGATGTGGGACACAAGACTGTACGAGGATCAAATTTTTTACAAGTATTTATTCAAAAACTTTGGCAAACAACTTGTCTGTCTTTTTGTTTGTTTGTTTGTTTTCCTCTAGGGATTGCAGTGTCGATCTGTTAGTTGTTCTACCACTTTGGTCCAGACTAAAATAGCTCAAACAACTACTAGATTGTTGGCTATGCAACTGTGTACACACAATGATGGTCCCCAGGCAACAAATCATTTCCCTCTCTTGTTACAGTTTGGCTCATATTTGTGGTTTTGAGCAAAATGTCTCCCTAACTATTGACTGGATTGCTATGACATTTGGTGCAGACATTCATTGCTCCTTTTGGATGAATTGCCATGACTTAGGTGATCCCTTGACTCATCTTGCACCACCACCAGGTCAATATTTTCATTTGTCGAATGCTTTGGTTTATAATTAAATACCTGCAAGACTAATGACGTTCTCTTCAGTCTCAGCTTTACTTTGTGTTTAGTGATAATTATTAGCAAATGTCAGCATGCTAACACACTAAGATGGTGACCTATTTAGATTTTACTGCTGTCATTGTGAACATGCTGGCATGCTGATATTAGCATTTAGCTCACAGCCTACAGTAAGTACAGCCTCACAGCACCAGTAGCATGGCTGTTTAATGTCAAAGAACTGTGATATGTGCCCACTTGTTAAGACATGCACATATACACTGTGCACATGCACAAACAAACTCTAAACAAGAATCAGTTGAGTAATTCGAGGAGCCTGCTATGTAAGTATTCAATATGTGTCAAAAAGTTTTCATTGTGATTCACAGAGCATAAAAATGCACACAAAGCAATACTTTCCACTTTAACAAGAGAGCTTTTCTTACAAAACATCTACATGTATAGGTCCTCAGCCAACACCCGCCCCTAAATCTGTTTTATATTTATGATGTTGATGACTTTTAGTGGTAATCTGTTATACTTCCCACAGTTTATGACTATGTATTTTGCTGATGTAGATGTCTTACAATTTATGATGGGGGACAAATGACTCCTGAAAAAGGCGGCAACACATGAAGTTGATGCTCCTGAAAATTTTTATTAAATAGCTGAGCTCAAAGTAAAGTACTTTCAGTAAATATACTCTTTAAAAGGCCTCTGCCTAACACAAAATACAACTTTCACTACAGGGTGTCTGTTTGACTGGTGTGATGGCTCTTGTTCTAGCTCCAACCTCTTGATCAGGCCACAACCCAGATGCTAGCCTTAGGCAAGGTTCATTGATGTCCAATGTTTTATTGAGATGACTGCCAGTGCACTGATCTAATAAGAGAAAGGTTTGAGACTGAAGTTAGCAGTAAAGTCTTGTGTTCAGAAAGTAAAACAAGGTGTAGAAAAGTGTATAGCTTTAAAAAGAAAAAAAAACTTCAAAAAGGAAAACAAGGATGATGATTTGCATCCTAACTCAATTCCCATTTAGCTGTGAAATACTGAGCCAAATCAGCCTTTATACTAATTGGTAAATGACAAATTAGACTTTGCCAATACTTAATTGAAATGCTAGGCTAAATGCACCCACGCTGTTGCTGCCGTGCTGTTGTGAGAGTAATTACTAAACTAGTCCACAAATGTATAGAGGGTGTAAGAATTATCATTTGTCTTCATAACCGGAGTTGTGGGGATATTGCTCTTGGGGTCCAAGTCATTCATACTGGCTATCCATGTGGTTCAAGAGTGGATTGCTGCTCTTTCATACTGATAAAACCAGTGTTTTTATTTTATTTTTTTTTCCAATGCTCAAATAATACATTTTTAACCCATTAGGTACAGTAACAGTGGCACTTGGCTAAGACTGCTGTGTCCTCAGTAAGAGGGGAAAATGGGATATTTATAAAAGGGGAGCTGAAGCTGAAAATTCATAATAGAAAATGTCATGCCTTGTTGAATTTTGGGTAAATGCACCATGTTTGGAGCATCACGCTCACTATCCATCATAGATATATGGACTACATACATCTATAATAATAAAAAAAATACTATCCCATACAGCATTATAACAAGCAGATGCTTCAACTACATCCAAGCATCCGTCCTCTTTAGTGTTCAGTTTGAGCACAGACAGTACAGACACAGCCTGAGAGCTGCTAGGTAGCATTAGCTCCTGAACTGAGAGCTCAAATCAGGGTGCAGAGTTATTGATCAGTATGTCACTCTCATCAATGGGATCCCTATGTCTGCTACGAGTTAGCTACAAGTCAGCTAAGGTTACCTGTCCTGAATTACAACGGCCAGTAAACTGAATTCTAAACAATTTAAACAGATTTTTTGCCAAACAAAACAAGAATATACGCAGGTAAATACAAACTGTACCTCCAAAAATGGGGCCCTGTCCCAAAATTTCATACGGTGTAATGCACCTTCCCATTCTCTATATAGTATCCATTTTGTGGTAGAGTGGTAAATCTGTGGTTAGAGATGTTTCACAACAGGCTCCACCTACATTATCTTGATGACAATATTAATGTGGTCTAAATTTCATCATTTCATTAGATCACGTAAATACACATAGGCCTTAAATTTCTACCCGAGCTTAACAGCTAACAAAGGAATTCATGAAAACACTATTATGTCTACACTGATCCATTGTTCATGGTTCTGGTCTACTGCTCTGCTATTACTGTTTAGCTCAACAAGTACATTCATACACATACAGTATATTTTCCTTTCTCTCCCAGTATCTGAATATACCTTAAGGTCTGGGACATTGTTCCAAAGTTTCAGAAGAAATTGAAATAGTCTCTGGCTCTCATGGATTATAGATAGCCTGAACTTTAAAAAAGCATTTGTCTTTTATTTCTCTTTGTACTTCCTAGAACATATAATAAATCTCAAGACGATAAAACTTGGCATACTAATCTTGGTCTATTTCCATTTTCCACTTGAGAAGTAAAAGGATTTTGAGCCACAGATAATGTTCCTTTCTATCTCCCCTGTTCATCCCTAACCTTTTGTGTTTCTTGGGGGGTAGCTTTTGTCTGGAATATGCACAGGCCATTTCAGAACAAAAGAAGCTGCCTCTAAGTGCAGCCCTTATGGTGCTTAAATTCATAAAAGATACAGCAAAGTGGAAATCAGTTTAGTACAATCATGCGCACATGATGGTATTTTCAGTCCTGTTCTCCTGTCTTTCTTACCCTGGTTCAAGGTAGGTAGGTACAAGATTTTCTTTAGACATTTATATTCTTATAATACGAGGAGACAACAAATTCACATGGCAAAATTATCCTCTTTCATTAACGGCTTCATGTTATTTCAATTTTCTCCTGTGAAGAGGTTATATAGGAATAATTATTGGGGCAAATAGTCCTGCAGACCTACAAGGAAATAATTGGCTTTTAGCTGGTATGAGAGATTTCCTTGGCTGCATGAACACAGAGACAGCTCTGGAGTTGCTTGGCATGCTTACAGCATTAGCAGGGGACCGACAGTGTGCAGAGACCCCAATGACAGGGAGAAATAATTATGAACGGAACCAATGTTCAAGCCAAGAAGCCAATTTGTAAATGTCTCCTGGTTGCTGCTGCTGCTGTGTGCATCTGAGTGCTATCAGGAGCATTTGTTTATATCTGAACGCATTGTGTGCTTTGCTTGTGCATGTGTCAACACGGGTGCATTTATTAGTGACCACTGTTCAGGCCAGAGACTGGTTTGTAAAAATGAATGATGCTTCAGCACTTCCTGCCACTATACAAAAGTGAGGCCAAAATATTGCTAATGAGGGAGTGGCCATCTTGCTTTTGTGACTTATTTTCAACCACATGTGCACAGTAGCTACAAGAAGTGGGGCTATAGTTTAAGTTCACCACTTATTAAAAACAAACATCAAAATGACCACTTGACCTCATGTTCCACCAGCTAAAGTTACCACTGACCCTGAACCTTAAATCAAGAATGAAGCCTTTCAGAGTCCGTCGTGTGGCAGTTATGGATTTTTCTCACCTGACAACCAAGTTCAGTTATTAGGTGCTGATAAATAAAGTATACATTTATAATCTATATCTCTCTCTCAGCCTCAGGGCTTGCCTTGCCAGACTTGGACGTGTCACCTGGTATGGCAGACGGTCCCCACACCTGTCACTCCTGCCACAGTGCCCTCATCAGCACTACCAGGGCTTCTCTTTTATGACAAGAAGCTTGCATGGAGCCTAGTGACCCTGAAAACCCTGCTTCCTGAGCGATCACACACATTAACATCACCTCCCCCAGGTACTGTATAGAGTATTTCTTGAAACAACAACAACAGCTTCTTTTTTCATTTAGTCATACTTGAAAGTCAGTGACTTAGCACTGCGGTGGCACAGCACAGTGGAGTTTCTGTAAGGAGCAGGTATAAATAAGGCAGATTTTATGGTGGAAGGGTATGGGGGTGGGGGTGGGCTGGGAAGAAAATGAATATGTATGTGCATATTTATCCGGAAAATGATTACTTGCTGGAGCATTCATTAATCGTTTTTCATAATTCATTCTGTGCATATTCTCCTTTTTATTGAATTTAAACAAACCCATTACCGGGGATTAACTTCCCTGAATGAGACTTTGGTTCTCTTCCCAATTGCTTCCAAAAGGGCCCCTTGTTCCGTCAAGTGGAATTACTTGCGAGCGTCTCCAGTCTCCTCGGAAAAGAAATACAGAACACAAGGGTGTGCTGTACCGTCCCTCCTTTCCATTTTTGCCACTCTCCCTCAAGTCAATTTATAATCACTTTTCAAAAGATATATTATCTCATTGTTCCTTTTTTTAGCACATGGGTGTGTGGAAAATGTTTCTGCAGTAATGAGAGCATTATTGCATGTTGTTTTTAATAACTGGTAATTTGCGTTTGACCATCATCACCATCTCTCCCATGGTTGTTGTCAAGTTATTTTCCTGGCCTTTGTTGTTGCTTATTACATGGCACTAATTATAGCCTGAGGAGAATTGCTTATCTGGAGCCTGACCTCTTCCTTCTACTTAAGGCCATGGAGAGGATAAAAAGGGGCAAGAAATGAATGAAAGAGCTAAAGGAGGATACAGGGAGCTTTGTAGCTGATTAACCATAAGGCATACATTAATAATAATTGGATGAGAGGATGTGAGTTGAGCCATGAGCAAGAAATGCCTCCTTTTTTCCCTGCAGTACACTCAAGATTCTGTTCATCACTGCCTTTTTCCTCCATCCCTCTGAAGAATTAAGGAGAGCCAACAAAGAGTGCCATCAAGCCTGGGTAGAGGAAGTGACTACCCTGGGGGGGCAATGCAGAAAGGCATCATTGTATCCCACTGTGTAATGCTGCCCCAGATCTGTAAATACAGCACACAATGCTCACTGCAGTGAAAAGGTCAGTTATTGTCATTTTCAGTTGAATTCAAAATGTATTCTTTTTAAGATAATAATGAGCATCTATTGTAGGCTTCATTGTAAAACTAAGATTTTTTTATTTTTTAACGGGTCCCATTGTTTCGTTTCCACTAAGTCAGGGAATGTCACCCATTGGAGTAGTTTATTTCTAAATTTTGCCTTATTTCACCTGAGAACAATAGATATCTAAATGGCAATTGCCACCCAAGAAGGGGATGTGTCACCCAAGGGTAACATGGCTGCCAGCATTATTGTTCAGGGTGATGAGTCTCCTAAGCAGGTGCACCTCTAACCACAAACCTCACATGAGCACACCAATAAAGCAGCCATGTGGCCACACCAACGCAGATACATTCCACACAGGTGCTACCCTCATGTGCCAAAGCACAGTCAATAAAAATGTGTACACGTGTACATGAACACACTCGTATGACACATGCAGTCATGGCTTCAGCTTCAAAGTGTTTACCGATCGTGTACCAGATGAGATTTACTTGCCCTGTTGGCACAGCTTGAGAACATCATGTAAACGATGCCAGCCAAGCCACTTAGCTTTGATTCAAACATGAGACAGGAGGCCAAATATCAGACAGGATGGATGGGTACTACTGTGACAGTTTCAGACATGAGTGCATTAGATGTTGTCCCAACTAAAAACAAGATAAAATGAAAGACTGGCTAGATGGTTGGAAAATGAAAAAATAAAATAAAGGAAAAAGGGAAATCTAGCATCAGTACAAGAGGGTCTCTATGCATTCTTTTGTCACTCAACTCCACCTCTATCCCCACTCTCTCCATTCCCCTGGAGCCTTTGGGTGAAAAAATGCCAAATGATCATGCTTCTGTGCGCACCATCTGGCAGCTCCAGCACCTACAGCACCCATCACATCTCTCACTTTCCTGTCAACCTACTACATTACAGTAGTACAGTTAACCCTTTGTTTGTCCCTGCAGGACAGAAGTTAATAGGAGCTACTCACAAAGGGACCTTTCTTTATTTGACCGTGAGAACATTGCAAGCTTTGGTCACAGCAAAAGTCAATGCACAATATAAACGGCTGCGAAATGGTAAGTAGGTGAAATGTGTCTAATATAAATACATATTTGACCACAGATGTAGTAACTAAGACATGCAAGGTGCTGGTTTAGTTATGACACTAAAAAAGTGCTCTACTTACAGTTGTCATCCTTAAGATTTTAGTCCTGGTTGATCAGTGCTCTACTTACAGTTGTAATCCTTAAGATTTTAGTCCTGGTTGATCTGACTACACCCATAATTACCATTTTAACAGCAAGTCCCAGAATGCTGTGGGCAGAAAAAAAGTGTTGTTTTGCCAGTCGAAGCCTTTGAATGTGAAAGTACAGCACTAAGATGATCTGTTTGCATTCAGCGTATAGCTCTGATATTTTAAAGACATTAAACAGTCAACAGTGAAGCAGTTACTGTATCTATGCGATGGTATTACAGTAGATTGCATGCATGCATTGGTTACTGTGAACACCTTTTGCATGTCAAGGCAAATACAAGGTAGTATGGAAATGGCAGTTTGAACACTAAAATGAAGAGAGATAATTACTCAGTTATACTGTAAAAACATTGAAAATGTCTGTGAAAAGTATCAAAAATGGATTTTGATTGTGATTTTAGGGATTACACCTTGAATTGAATGAATAGAAAGGGGGTAGTCAGTCAATAGTAACTGGGGATGTGACAGCATGAAAAGAGAAATATTCTAGGGACCTACTGTGCACTGTACATGAAAAAGACTGGGAATGTGACAGCATGAAAAGAGAAATATTAGGACCTACTGTGCACTGTACATGAAAAAGAAAAGAAAGGAAATTCAACTTATTTGGACAGCCAGGACAATCAAGCTATTGATTGCATGCAAGCAGAAAGCAGCCATTGTCACAGCAAATCAAACATGTTCATTTTAGCACGTCGTCTCTCATATTTTTATATCATATTATTGCAGTTTCTGCAAATGTACCTTTTGCCGTTAACAGGGTGTCACGGAATATTCACATCACCTCATCAAGTGGCCTACAGACTGCAAAAAGCCAAGCGACAGCCCTGAATGTCTAGTCTGGAGATGGACTTGATTTTCACTGCATATTGTATCAAGTGAAATGTGGTGTGAACTTGATAATCTGGTTTTCCACGGCGCCCCATGCCAAAAGCAATTGGAACAAGGCGGAAATGGATTGTGTTAGCAGAAACAGATAAGATGAATAATTCTGTGGCAATATGACATATAAATATTTATGTAACATTGTGTATTAAACAGTTCAACATTGCCTTAAATGCATTTGCGGATACTGGACTAGTTGAACGTGTATGGCAAACATTCCCACAGGGGTTTAGTTTATAAGCAGCTGAATGGCCAACAATTTTGTACGAGTCACATTTTATTATTGTACTCCTTTTATGCATAATGCATTTATTGGAAGTCAATCGTAAAGCATCTCTCATTTCATTAGATTTAAATCAACCTTGAAATTAAAATTGTATTTTTATCTGACTTTTTGATGCAGTGGCTTTTCCCCTAATCTTATTTTCCATCTTCTTCGGATACAGTATGTAAACATATTGTACTGTTGCATAAGGTACTAATAGAGATGTTAAAAATGTGAGCATATACTCTGTGTCATTTTGTACAATTAAAACAATTTCCAATTTTCCATTTTTATGAAGTTTGGCCCGTTAAAGTCGCTCAACCCTTTCTCACCTGCTGTAGCAAATAAAAGCATTTGTTACTGTAAAAAAGATAAATCTGAGTTTCAGCTCATATTCACATGACTTGCCGGCGTGCTTGCCATTGCAACTACTGGTAGCAGAAAGGCAGTAGAAGTAATATATAAATAACAAAAGTGCTTTCTGACACAATTTTGACAGTTGCAGAGAAATTCACTTGGCTGACAGGTGGAAGGTGAGTAAGCAAAATCTTGGGGGGATGGGGGTGAGAGATGAAAATGGTGAGTATGGATGTAGAAATGAAGAGATGTGAGCCAGAGAGTGAGGGAGTGAGAGGCAGAAACAGTGATTGAGCAAGCTGGAGAAATGAAGGGAGAAAGTGAGAGAGAACAAAGAGACAAAAATTAGCCCTTTCTTGTGGATATGTACCACAAAAAAAAAAAAAAAAAAAATAAAATACCCAAAAAACAATTCTTAGCCCCAAACAAACCTCTTTTAGTCAGATTTGCTATGATTATTTTAAAATTGCTAATTAAATTTGGTGCTTTTAATGGACAAGACCGGTCATTTTCTATATTAGGATTTTCAGCAATCTCTGTACAGAGACAAAAACTGAATGAATTGCCTCTATTCATGGTTAATGTCTGTCTCAGCTGTCAGTCCTGGATTAGCTTGTTCTACTTTGTTTACATTCTGCTAGCTCCTCATGCTCAGGTTTAAGGTTTCCTAATGAAGAAATATGGCACCTAGAGCAGCAGGGTGTTTCACCGATGTGTTTTTCAACTTTTTTGAACAACAGAGGTCTGGTGCAGATGAATAAGCTGATCCAGGACTGACAGACTGATGGACAGTAATCGTGAGTAGAGGCACTAGAGGCAGGGCTGATCCCTTCCACTCACATTCTGCACATGATGTGGGTGTTTTGTTCTTTTATTTATGTATTTATTTATTGAGGCAAAACCTGTGAACTCATTGACTGTCGATGAAGTGGAACCCATGCTGTGACCAACACATCAACATCTTTGCTATTAAAATGCTCAGCTGCTTTAGCAATCTTGGAAAAACCTTTTGTATTCATCAGTCACTATTATCAAAAACAAGTCAAGTCTGAGTTCAAAGAAAGGCCTGTTATGTCTAAAGTCAACAAACCAATCTCTACCGTACCCTCCATTCTCGTATTCACTCCATGTGGCTCCAACATTTATAATCACTGCTGTTTTACAACCACATCGACAGTGCTAATCACTGCATCGTCCAAACTGCATCTTCTTCAAGCCTCAGATACAGTATATTGAATTTCATGAAGGCATTTTGTTTGATTTAAAGACTAACTACTGACTACAGTTTACAGAAAAAGAAACACTATGTCACCTTGGTTAACCACTGTTTAGTAGTCTCCCGAACAAAAAAGTGCATTCAACGTCTTAAAGTTTTGGGGCTCTTGTTTACCTTTACTGAGTGTATGAATATGATAACAATCAGTCCTCTCACAAGCACCAGTTTCCCTCCACACACACTATTCTGTATAATTAATGGGAGCCCAGCTATTCAGTATTTTACAGAAGCTCTTCCCTGTAATTTCAATCAAGACTAGTGGGACAAATCAATAAGACATGGTCCAAATGAGACACCAACGCTGACTCTCCATATCTATCAAATGGCCAATGTATTACACCAATTTTGTGGAAGTTTTCTAATCATGTAGGAATTTATACTCACAAACACACAGACATGGTCAATAAAATCATAGGGAATAAAAATGATACTGAATGTAATGTTTACACTGTCACCATGTTTGCACATACTGTACAGCAGAAACTATTTTTAAAAGATATTAAATCGCTGCTAATATAATTACAACGTACCTACAGTATATGAAAATAAACACCAGATGAGCCATCTTGTTTTAGCTCTGCATTTTCACACACTGATCATCTTTGGCATTTCAGTGATTTCCCCTGTTGTGGTTGGGCCGGCACAGAAACGTCATTAGTGAGAATTCCCTTGTCATCGTCTGTGTTTGCAGTTTGTCTTTGCAGTTTGTGGACCGACGACACCAACAAGCCCACATGAGTCAGACCGAAGATTTTCTGGCATTCGAAGCCAAGAGAAACACTGTTTGTCTGGGCCCACAGCCAAGTCTTCCATTAGGCCTTTGGCCCAGGTGAACAGTAATTAAACAAGGCTGCGCTGAGTCGGCACTCCACATCTCCAGTGCCTCAGTATTCACTTTATTTTTGTTTATGTTGCTCTCCAGCACTTTTTTCCCCCCTCACTGGAAATCTCAGCCATATGTCCTTTTTTGCATCTAACTCTCCCAGCGTGAGGAAATGTTGTGTTAGAGCAGAGGTCTGCAGAAATGTGAAGCATGCGTGCCCTGGGGTGGAGGTGAAGGGGAAGGGTTATGGGCAAGATGATATTTAAGGAGCTGAAAGGGGCAGGTGTATGCTGGTGGTCTGGAAACAACAGGAAGACAGACATCGTAGATTGGTCAACTGATTTGGCCCAGTCACCAGTGCAGGTCAGCAACTGGAGCTGCAGCACTTTAAGGCCTTTGGCAACTCAGTCCCGCGCAAACTGTGTGAAACTGCATCATCAAATTATGGGCTGAGTGCAGGCCTTATTGTTTGATTCTACCTCATTCTCTTCCTGTATGCTGGGAAGATGCAGTCAGTGTGGTGGTGGGGTGGGAGTAAGGTCTGAGGATAGATAGGTATAGAAGGCAGAGTGGAGTATTTCAAGTGGAGAAGTAACAATAAGAAAACACAAACAAACAATAAAGAGATGACGGACGCTGCAAGGATGGGTGGAGGGTGATAGGGCCAAACACACACACATCCCCAGCCTTCACTTATCGTGCTCTTCTCTTCCACTCCTCTAAGCCACATGACTGTTAGTTAGTGAGCAGGCCCAGTGGGGAGACAGAGAGAAAGACAGAGACGCACTGAGAGAAGGCTGGTGCTGAGCCTGCATTCACTGAAGATTACAGTGCAGGCTCAGCACCAGCCTTCTCTCTGCCTTTCTCCACCATTTTCCTTCCTCTGCACAGAGATTACCCTGTCTGCCTTTGATGGCACTCACACCCAATGGGCTCAAACAGGTAGAAAAAATTATGAAAATCCCCCCCCAAATCATACACCCACCCACCATTGTAACTAAGCTGGAAAATCTGACCGTATGGGTTCAGTGGTATAGTTATTAGGAGATAATATTCATATCTCATCTCGCGTTGCATGAGAGCGAAGTTAAAAGGAAAAGAGTGATGATAGTATGTGTGACTTGACTTTGTGTGCGTTCGTGTGTGAGGCTCATGAGGAAACAGCGATATTCAAATCTCCTGATTCATTCCCTGCAGGGATGAGGATCGATAGTTCTTTATAAGGGGACTTAGTGAACTAATTAGATAACTGAATGGCTGTGCATTTCAAATGAGCCGACCATGCACACAATGTGAATTAAGATGTGGATGTGCAACAGCAAACTAAAGGTGTCTTAATTCCTAAAAACCTCCTGAAGCTAGTGCTCACGTGTGCATTACCGCCACCCTAAGCTCAGGCGTGTGTGTGCACAAACCCACATTTTTCTCTTGGCAACATAAAGTTATTGTTAGGTGCACTGTAGATGTTTGTTAGTGTGTGGATTTCTATCAGAATGGATTATCTAGGTCTGGTGAGTTAAGCATGAGGCAGCGAAAACTAAAGACTGGAAAATGGAAGCTAGGAGATTATGAGACAGGAATTACAATTAAGGCTAATTCCAGCATTACTTTCTGCACTCCAGGCAAAACTGTTCAAGAGCATCTGTATTGTGTGCTCTGATGGATCTCTACAGGGAGCAGAGGGTAATACTTGCTTTGTAGAATTCATTTTGTAAGCTATAGTGCAAGCTTGAGTTTGATATTTCATTAGAACATTGTGTTCCTTGGGGTTTTGCGTCACTCGTGCTTAATAATCACAGCAACAACAACCTTAGTTATAGATGGGTTTTTTTTTTTCTAGCCAAAAAAAGAAAGTCATGGGGCATAACCAGTCTGTGTGTGTTGGGTTTATCACAAGCGTTCTCCATTACTATAGTTTAACCACTCATTTCTGTGGAGTCACAATAAAAGTGTGTATATTGCGAGCCAGTGACGAACTGGGCAAAATGTGGGGGAGAGTAATAGATTGTAGCAGAGCACAGTGGAGCAGGGAGTGGGAGTACTGGGTGGAGCAGAGTGGATTGATTTGGAGTTTCATGCTAGTACTGCCTTAAGTTACATACTGTAGCTTTAATCATAGCACATGGTGTAAAATTTATATAGCTGCAATGCTAGTTGTATGGGTTTGGTTACAGCTCATGAGTCCTGTGTAGTTGGATTATCAGTGTTTAGTAGTAGTGCACTGGTGAATACACAAATCCATAGGAACATCCATGTGCATTTTTATCTGATTTTTAATGATATATTTCAGATGTTTATCTTCTCACTTACAGCAGAACAAAGTTGTGAAAAGCAATAAGTACATTTACTCAAGTACTATACTTAAGTACAATTTTGAAGTACCTGTAGTGTTTTCTTTTTGTGCTACTTCATACTTCAAGTTCACTACATTTTAGAGGCAAATTAGATTTTACTCCTTTACACTTTGATAACTTTAGCTACTGTACTAGTTAATTTATTTACTTACTTTTATTTAAGTAGCATTGTGAATGCAGGACTTTTGCTTGTAACAGAGTATTTTTACACTGTTGTATCGCTACTTTTACTTACTGTAAGTCAGGGATCTGAGTGCTTCTTCCACAACTGTGCAGAGGTACGCCATGGGGTAAATGTAAAACTGTTTGAGAATGAAGATGCAAGCGATTGGGGTATATAGGGATTGCTATCATACAGTAGGTTGATCAAAGAGTGAATATTGCAGGTTGAAATACAGACTATTCTCTTTGCCTGGTGTGCAAAATGTCTCCCATCTAAACCCAACCAAAACCACTGCCACTGTCATTCATTAACATTCTGTTCCTGAGCTCTCTACAATTATTAGTATAGGCAGCAAAATGAGCCAATTTTATGTAGTTTCCTTTAGTTTCTGCAGCATAAAGAACTGCAGCTCTGCCAAGCCACTACACGTAATAGTCAATTTGTTGCCGGCAAAGCCCTCCAATTTGGCCTATTGAACACACTAATATCCTCAACTCAGAAGCCATAAGAATCATTCCAGTGCTGTGCAAAAAAAAAAAGTGACAAACACAAGCTGATTTGCATTTGAGGTAGCAAATTGCCAAACTGGATGGGGTGTAGCCGGGAATAAATCAGATAATTTGTCAGTGAAAATGACCACTCTGTGCTGCAACTGTCATTTTTATTAAAGAAGGTACAGCTGGATGTTCATCAGTGTCATTTAGGGCTGTTCATGGGAACACTCATAAACTCTCTAAATGCACCATTTACAGTAATTCCATCTGCCTGTCTGCTGCGTTACGTTTCTATGATGAGCTCTCCACCAAAGGGAGGCTGCAATTAGTCCTTACCTTGTGGCAGACACACACTCAACATAGTTCTCCCTCTCCTCCACAGCTCAAGAAATGGCCAGTAATTATTGTCTGTGAGGATATTAGAAGGACTTTCGTTGGGGTCCATTTCCCCACAACAGTGTGGGCCTTATGCATCATGTATGCACAATTAAACCAGAAATGGTTATCACATTGCTTTCGATCTTTTAGCGTAGGCTTCTTGCGTCACTAAAGTGCTACAGTATTCGACTAATTGTCAGTTTAGGATAGCTTAATTTCCACTAAAGAAAAGGAGAGTTGCTAAGTTCAAAAACTCTGGTAATGAAGAAAACCCTGCGTCAGTCAGACCACCACTTTGGTCCTGACTGAAATACCTACAGCTCTCCGATGGGCCGTGTGTAAATATGGTACACACATTCATGGATACATATTTAAAACTGATTCCTTAACATGACCAAGTACCAATTTTTATATTTTTTCTATGTATAGTTTGGTTTATGGCCCAGTATCTGCCAAACTAGTAACATTCCCATCATGCTCCACTCTATTTGAAGTTTAGTACTAACTGGCAAAGCATGCAGGGCAGAGGGTCTGCAGGTCAGACTGGAGCAGGGTGGATGATAGGACAGAGGAATGGGATACATTAACACGGGTACTTTAGCATGCTCACATTAGCATTTAGCTTGAGCTCAGCTGCCCCTCATAGAGCTACAGTACTAGCATGGATGTAGACACTAAGGCTTAAAAAAAAGAGAGAATGGTGGGTGGAAAAATGTGTTAATCTTAAATAAAAATCTACTGTACACTCAAAAGCTCATAATGTCTGATGAAAAGCAAATGAGGCTCAGCATAAATGAAAAAGCATGAAAAACAGAAATCCCTCCAAGCCGACCCCTATCATCAGGCTGCTGCAGAGAGATTGTGCAGATATGGGGTGACTGAGGGGTTCCAGTCACTCGGCAGGATTACTGGTTTTGAGGTGACAGCAAGATTTAATAGACTTCTGAAAGCAAAGGCAATGTAGCCACTGAGATGGAGAGAGAGAACACTTTGCCCCTCCCAGGGACCTGCTCCTGCCCTCCTACAGACCTTTTAGCCTTCATCTTGAATCAAACACATCTATGTCTTTCTCAGCAAAGTCCCCTTTCCCATTTCTGAACCTACTGCCTTTTCATATTGCATCTAAATCTTCAGAATATGTCAAACTGCTCAACCCTACTGACCCCATAAACCTTTGCCCCATCGAGCTTAAACATACTCCTCCATCTGGAATAAGTCGCTGTTCACTAAAAAACAAAAATAAAATGTTTTATCTTTGTTAAATTTACATCTCTTACTCATCAGCTCATCCATGGCAATTTACTCACTGACTATTCCCATCTTAACCCTTTAATTTGAGCTTAATCTTCCCCTCTGACCTTAATCCTGTTAACCCCTCTACACTTCTCGTCAATCTTCCCATTCACCTGCTCTCTTTAGCCCCTGTGTGTGTCATAAAAATCCACAGTAGCCACTAAAAAATGATGGCAACCATGCCCTCTCCTGACTAATATTTGGACTTAGACAGCTCTCTCAAAGTGACAGTGAAAGAAAACAACTTCCACTGCACATAATACTCCTCATACAGCTCTTAATATTCTGTGTTGGAGCACTTCAGTGTTTTAAATGGGCATGAAACTCTCACCTGTTGTACTGTCAGTGCAAAAAATATGCACTTCCTTTACAAGCCATACTACTTTGATCAAAAGAGTCAGCGAGCTTTGAGCTCCAACGAAGGCTCAGTGAGAAACCTTCAGTCAAGCCTAATATAGTGTTAATAAAAGTGAAAGATAAGTGGCAAGCAGAAACAAAGCATTATACTTTTCACTTTCAGATGCAGTGTTTGACAGATTTTTTTGCAATACCAAATGCTTCAACATTTTCTGTAGGGCTGATTAGCAGTAACAGTAAGCACGCACCGTCTTAAAACGACTGGGCCCCCACCTCCCTCCAGCAACACAAGATCCATTGGTTTGCTTGAGAAATACAAGATGTGGGCAGTGATTCAAAGGTCTGAACATCACTAATGGACTTTTTGGTATATTTTTTGCCTTAGCTACATTATTCTCTGAAGATGTGCTATGATTCAGCAGATTCAACACACCAGTGTGCTGAGGCATCAAGCAGAAGAAAAAAAAAAAAACACACACATACACTGACTAGAAATCCAAACAAGAAATGAGCTAAGGAAGTCAGACTCCCTTTTATATTCTTCTGGTCCCTGTTTCTACTCTAATATTCCCCGTTTTCTCCTGCAGGCTCCCGTCACTGCCAGGCACTGATCTCACAACACAAAACCATTAATCATCATTCTTTTCTGATGCTCTGCAATGTAAAACCTGTGGTCACCTAGCAGAAGTATATCTGGCTACAGTTTTATTTTATCTGCTGTGTGCACACACACACGCACACACACACACACACGCAGGTGGCTGACATTTCAGGTATGGAAATTTCATGACATTTACAACCTCTGGTGTCTTATGAAATGTAAATGGTTCGGGGTCAATATGACAATATAAAAATGAGATGTGTGCTAAGGCAGCCACTTGAGATTGGAAGGAAAAATTAATAATGTGGGCCCCAGGACTACTGCTTAAATCTTTTTTTTTTTTTTTTTTTATACTCAACAGATCTTGATCTGCGTTTCAAGAACATTAAGAAATCAAGCTCAAGCAGGTTATTTATTCCATTACCCCAAATGGTCACTGCAGGGTGTATAAAATACTTTTATACATTTTTATTAAAGGAATTGAAATCCTAAAAATTTCTTTTGAAAAATGCATCTTTGAACTGTACAAATGTATTTTTTTACATATTTTATTATTTTTCTAGTTTCAAACATGGGTCTCAAAATACTGCTGCTTTCAGATCAGCGTTTTTTCTTCCATTGCATTTTTGTTGTTATTAATACTTTGCTAAAAATAATCTACATTCTTCTTCTAATTAATCATCTATTTGAACACTGCATACCTGCAATTACAGTGAAACTCTGACAGTCAATTTCCAACACAGCCTGAAATTCATTTCCTTAATCAGATAAAAGTTCAAAACATTAGAAGCCTGCCGTATGCTTTGGGGGAGGCAGTGATAGGGATCCAGCAAAGGTTTCACATGTCTCTCCTGGGAGAAAATGTACTGCTAAATAAATTAATATGAGTGGAAACAAATAAGTTTGCACTGCTGGGCAAAACCTAATAGAGCCACAATGTGTTGCGTTATATCATCTCAGTTAATTAGCAGGCTCATTAAATATGTGAACACATTGATGCCGGATTCATAGAAGATAGAACACCTTTTTGTATATTATCTAAAGTAGCAGGGGTGTGAGATCTTAGTCTTGTGCTCAGTATTACCAAATACCCACAAGCCAAATGCACATAAATCGAGATGAACAGGCTTTGTAGCTGAATTAGCTAAATTTAAACATACTATAAATACATTTTAATCAAGGACTTGATGTTATTTCTCACGCATTCTGCAGATGTATCACATCCACATGTAGTCCTGATGTGTGGCATTCATCTGCAGTGAAAGAAGCTCATGCAGCAGCTAAACTGTTGTGCTCCTTTTGTTCAGTTTCCATTTAAACAGTTCCCGCATTGCTTGCAAGCATCAAAAGCCAACTCCAGGTGAGGCCAGGGCAAAACTATAATTAGTAAGTTCTTTTGCCCAAAACAAATCATTTCAATAATAGTGGTGACCTCGCAGAATTTCTTTTAGTGACATAAAAAGCATGCAGCTTTTAAAGAAATACACTTATTACTAATGGAAAATTCACAAGGACATGTAAAAAGAAATATGCATTATTCTATGTAAAATGAAAAATCTTCATTTCCTGTAACACTGTAACCTGGAAAGCAAATGAAAGTCCTCACTTAAAGGGACAGTCACATAATTGACATGACTGATGTGGTGATCATCCATACAGCAATTTGTATGTGGACAGTAATAAAGTCAAATCTGTCAATTTGTCTTATTCTATAAATGTTGCTTTTGTTTCTTTGGTTGTAGTGACAGAAATAGGCAGACAAGAGTGAAGCTGCTCAGTACATCACTGCTGTAAAAGTTTCCTTTTCAGAAGGTTAGTGGCCTTGGCTTTCTTTAAAAGGCTGTTAACACAACCCCAATCACTGAAAGGTTTTTTTGTCAAGGTCTCTGAGGAAAGATTCTCATAAATTAAGGTATTAAAACAAAATATAAAAATATCAATATAATGAACTGACTGCATGTAGCGGATGCTTTCAGTCAAATCAGAGACAAGGATTTGGATCCAAGTATGCCTATTATTTACATGTTCACAGCAACAACGTTAGACCACATTGTCTGCGATAGTGCTAACTCATAACTGTGTGTTCTCTGCATGTGCATTAACTTCAGAGTGGGCGGCACACTTTTTTTTTTTCAGCCTAAATAAAAAATGTACCTCATCATCCCCGTTACACCCCAAATCTTCTTCCTCAAAAGCACTTCTGCACTTAATTTTCCTTTTTTGCTAAAATAGAGTCCAACCTCTTAATCCTTTATTGGCAAACTGTCTTACTGGCTCTACTTTATTACCTGGCCAGTCCAGTAGAAAAGCTCACTGAAGGGTTAGTATATTCCCTTCACTGCCAGCTTAGTCCATTGTTAATAGGATGGCATAAAGTTTGCCCTCATAGGTGTAAAGATTTGCAACCCAATATGATTTATTTATTGAAATGCATGTCACACCAAAAACATCACCGTCCACGAATGCTGAGGATTTCCAACCTCAGAATAAAGTACTCAACCATGTCCCCATCAGCCATTGACTGAGCAACAAGTCCTCCAACCTGTATCACCCATACGGTCATTTGAGGGTGGCTGTGGCTTACGAGGTAGGGCAGTCATCTTCTGACCAGCAAGCTGGTGGTTCGACTCCCGATCTCCCCACATGCCTAAGTGTCCCTGAGCAAGACATTGAACCCCAAAATGCTCCCAGTGAATGTGTGTGTGAATGTGTATGATCTCCTGTAAAGCGCTTTGGCCAGTGTAACACACTGTGAAATATGCGCTATATAAATACAGCCCATTTACCATTTGTCCCTTCCCTTTCATAAGACCCATAAGGGCGCATCAATAGTGCTCCTACAGGTCACAGGAGGAATTGCAACAATCCTGCCAAGATTAACGACAACGTATGTCGCTTTACGGACCTTTATCATCATTTAAACAACAATAAACACAGTAGTTAGCTAGCTGGTCTCCAGAAGGTCTCTTACTCCTTTCCTCACGCCATCGCTAATAACGGTCGCTAGATGTCGCCACACTATGATGCATAACATTTCATCATAACTTGCTGGCACAAACAACATACTGTCATATTTTACAAGAGGACAGTCTCCAATGAGGGCTGTCTCTCAATTCTGTAGTCACTGATCAATCTATCTCATTTCTGCTCTTTGTGTGAAAACATGGCTATTCTTATAATATGTAAAAGAAAAACAGCCTTGTGATATTTTTCTTTTACTAGCAATGCATATATAGTCCTAAAACAGGATATAGCTATAAAAATACAAGTATTTTTGTATGTTTATGCAGACAGAAAATAGCTAGAATAAAACTGAATCATCCATAACTGAAAAAATTCAAGATAAAATTTTTCATTTTTCATACTGCCCAGCTTTAATATACAGTATTTACTTATTATGTATACAAGAATGCACTATGAATTATGTGAAGACACTTTACTCAATGACTAATGCTGTTTGAGGTGAATGGGGACTGCCCCCTGTTGTGTTTCAGCACCAGGAATGTTTCAGGACAGCTCCATTCATCTCACAGTGGGAGAAAGTGCAACATAATGAGGGAAATGATGTAATGCATTTAGCACTAGCTTTACATGCACCATGCTAGCTCACTGGCAGAAGCTGTATTCAAATATGTAGAGATTAGTCTTCACATTAACTTTAAAGAGTCATTTTCTACTGATCAATGTCAAAAAAGCCACAGTGAATCTCCTTTGCTACAGTGTTTTGAGACAAAATGTGAAAACTTTTGTGAAAACTGCTTCATCTTCATATAGACATGAATGAAGACCTGCTGTCAAGTTGACATGTGGTTTGCAAAGCTACGAGGGCATCTTCATGAACGTTTAGACAGCCATCAGGTTGACATGCAACTCTATTAAGACAATATATTGTTGGCATTTAATGGTCACAGCAAGCACAAATACAATTTTTCAAGACCAATCTCAGACATCATTGCACTCCCCCCAACCCCATGTTTGAGAGTACCCCTAAGCTGATGGCTCGCCCATTTCGCTGACAAATAACCCACATGGAGTCAATGTCTGCAAAACACTGAGTGAGAGTGCCTGTGTCTGCAAATGTCAGGCATAGGTCAGAATTGAACACGGATAGATTGTGTGGTGTTTTTGTTGACAGCTCCCTGGTGAATTGAACTATTAAATGTTGGTCATTCTATTCCACGGCTTCATAAAAGCTGATTTTTGCTACAAGTTTACATGACCTATGATGGACAGGTTTCCGATATACCACCTGAGAATAACATCCCAGGACTTAAAAACATACATTCATTGCTAAATTCTTAGTGCTAGTCTTGTAAGGTGTGTATTTTCAATTTATTTACTTAAAAGTGTCTTCTAACACCAACCCATGTCAAACAAAACAAAACAAAAAATCCTGCAACTCATTCAAATCATCTACAGTACTTTGTGTCCCATCCTTGGACTGATGAACCGGAGGGGCAGCAAGGTCACTATGATCATAATGAGACATAATAGAAACAAGCAAGGAGTATATGTAGTTGATGTAGTTGGCCTCCATCTCTTGTCCCCATTCACCTAGGAGAGATTAATGAAGTTGAACTGAAGCACTGTGCCAAATTAGCTTTTTTTTCTGAAAAATGTTATACTATAGGATCTGGGGCGCCTTCGATTAATATTGAAAATGGCTCTGGAACATGTAGTTTCATTTACCTAAGAGAATCACAAAAGACCTCAGACTGATCTGCTTTCATAGCAACCCCTCGCTTGAAAATAAAACAGAGGTGGACATCTTCACATTGGCTGCTTTTCATTCAGATGCCTGCTTACATTAGTTGTTCAAATTACTTTAAAAATTTCAACTAGATTTGTAAACTAAGGCTAACTGTTACTAGCATAGTTATTCGAGAAAATATCAAATCAAAGTTGGTAAATTCAGTCGTTGGACACTAGATTGGGCTTCTGAAAATGGTTTAGATCAGTGGTATCCAGCCACGATACAATTGTAAGGATAGGAATGCAGAACAATTATATTTGTCCCCAATAAAATTATGCTCATTTACGTATTTAAATAATTATATTAATAATCTTTATCTAACCTCACAAGCCAGAAAAGCCACAGTAGGAACCTCCAGTATAAACAGCCTTGCCTCCTGTCAAATGACAAACTGGTTATATAAACTAGGACAGTCCAGCGTCCTGCATTCATTCAGAAATTTTGTTTTTAGAACCCCTAGTAAGTCTTTCCAGTTATAAAATGCATGACATGCATTCATCCTTGAATGAAATGAAATTGTGGCCTCAGTCATCTTCTGTACAACCTACTGTATGTGAACTGACACATACAGCATTCCAAGTACAGTAAATGCCTAGTTAAGCAGGGGAAAAACCCTGCATTTACTTTTGGTATACTACAATAAATAGAGGAGAATTAACAGTTGTGCAGATTAAATCCTCTTTGTTAAATGGAGAAAAAACAAATTTGAAAAGTTTGCTTCCTTTTCAGCTTTTAAAGGAAAAAAACAAAACGCATCTCAGTTTGACTATCAAACATTTAGTGCATCCAACTGGCTATGAAAAGATTCACAAGCTCAAAGAGAGGAACAGTTTGCCATCACAATATGAACACAAAAATGACAAAAACTGGAGATCAGAGATTTTAATTCAAATTGCAATGCATAAAATTTGCAAGAGAAATGTTTCAGTATGACATTTAAAACTACATGACCTGAAGGTTTTTCCCAGCTCTTGTAAACCTGCTGACTTACTAAAGCCATGATGTCAGGCTGTGAAAGGCCTCTGTGCTTTATAGAAACACACTGGCTCACACATAGATTATATTTATTCAGTCACTCACAAAAAGTCCAGGCTGAACATCCCTTTGTTTTGTACCGCTAACCTTAGAAGTGCATGCCAGTACTGGCGCACCATGGTGCTGAACATGCATGCACACATATTAAACACAGATTCAGTGACTCGCCATAAGGTGGATCGCAGATAATAGATTTAGGCAACTGTAAGCAGATTTGGGCGTGCACCTTACTTAATGGCAGATCATTCAGTGGCTGTAAACAGGCTTTGGAGAAATCAAGCCGTTAAATGGAAAATACATTTATTATTTCAATCCGCTTAGTTCAGGTTCAGCTCCTTTCCCTCAAATTAAGTTTGCTGGATTTCACAGGATATTAGCAAGCAAGAAGAAAAGAGGGGCATCAGGATGGCTGCCGTGTTGTCGCAGTCATGCCTTGATGACACTTCAGCCTCGGCTCAAATATCCTTCGGCCTGAAAAACAGCAGTGATGACATAAAACAAATAAAGCAAACTGTGGTAGGAAGATTGATGTTTCAGCAGCTCAGTGAATAGCCTGTATATATTGGATGTAGCCAGTAACACTAGGGAATAGCTAGGGGGATGTTTTTCCATCACACTATATAATGGTAGATTATCATATAATTTGCAGCATACGGGTTAAGGTCCAACAGTTATTAACTTGCTGAATGTTGCCTTTACCTTTATTCCTATGTGAAAAGGAATAAAATTTCCATCACTGTCACGCATCAGGATGATAAAACTTCAGTCTGTGTCGAGTACATACATCTGTTTTATCTGTTCTATAAGACATAAGATGCTTGAAATAACTTTAGCAAATGTATCTGTGCACTATCAACTTTCTTCCCTATGTGTGGTTATAAAAATAGTGAAAGCAAGCACCTGCAATAACTTAGCTCATTTCATCGCTTTTCAATATGTTGCATTGGCTTCTAAAGATGCAGTAAACACTGACTAATTCTACAGCTTAAGCTAGTAAGTAGACCTTGAAATTGTTTTATTAACTGTTGTTTCCAAGGTCAGGACTGACCTGACAAACTTTTTAAGTTGACACGATGAGAAGTCGGAGTATCTACAGCTCAGTTAAGAATTAGATTATTTTACCAATACAAACTTTATTTCCGTTATTATGCACTTGAACAATATTTTTCAGGTTCTATTAAAAAAAGCCAGAGCTCTGTTGTGTTGTCTTCACTGGCTTCTAACCAAAATTCAAGATGTTTGTGTAACTACAGGGCAGTAGCTACTGTACCACTAAGGATAATGACATTGTGGTCTTGGCATTATTTTCTGAAAGTTTAAGGGGTTTATAAAAAGGAGTTAATGCTATACAGTTAGAAATGCAGGCAAGGTTTTAGACTGACCCACAATAATACAGTGGTGCAAATAAGTATTTGATACACTGCTGATTTTTCAAGTTTTCCCACTTACAGAGAATGGACAGTTCTGTAATTTTCATCGTAGGTACACCTCAACTGTGAGAGACAGAATCTACAAAAAAATTCCAGAAAATCACATTGTTAGATTTTTAAATAATTTATTTACATTTTATTGCATGAAATAAGTATTTGATCACCTACCAACCAGCAAGAATTCTGGCTCTCACAGACCTGTTAGTTCATCTTTAAGAAGCCCTCCTATCCTCCACTCATTGCCTGTATTAATTGCACCTGTCTGAACTCATTACCTGTATAAAAGACACTTGTCCACACACTCAATCTATCAGACTCCAACTTCTCCACTATGGGCAAGACCAAAGAGCTGTCTAAGGACACTAGGGACAAAATTGTAGACCTGCACAAGGCTGGGATGGGCTACAGGACAATAGGCAAACAGCTTGGTGAGAAGGCAACAACTGTTGGTGCAATTATTAGAAAATGGAAGAAATTCAAGATGACTGTCAATCTCCCTCGGACTGGGG
>NW_018127992.1:841216-854022 GCF_001952655.1 Monopterus albus
CAGCGACAGCCCCAAAACCTGAAAGATCTGGAGAAGACCTGTATGGAGGAGTGGGCCAAAATCCCTGCTGCAGTGTGTGCAAACCTGGTCAAGAACTACAGGAAACGTCTGACCTCTGTAATTGTAAACAAAGGTTTCAGTACCAAATATTAAGTTCTATTTTTCTGTTGTATCAAATACTTGTTTCATGCAATAAAATGGAAATAAATTATTTAAAAATCTAACAATGTGATTTTCTGGAATTTTTTTGTAGATCCTGTCTCTCACAGTTGAGGTGTACCTACGATGAAAATTACAGATCTGTCCATTCTCTGTAAGTGGGAAAACTTGAAAAATCATTAGTGTATCAAATAGTTATTTGCCCCACTGTAAATGATTACTTTTAGGTAAACAAAATAAAAAGAAAGGATTCAGTATTATAGATTTATAAGTATCTTATTTTATACTCCTGTATATTTCAGGTAATTTCCAGAAAACTTTCCCTCTGCTGTAATTTTCTAAAAATGAGCTAGTGTTTAGCTGTAAATTACTGTTTTTAAGAAAACTCTATGTAATTTGGCATTAATTATAAGGGAAATGAAGAAAGTGCTATTTGCTACAGTTATTAAATGTTATATTGAATTATTCAGAAAGCATCTGAAATTATGCAGTGAGCAAACACAAAAGTGGTTTATAAACAGTTTCCTAGAAAGACAAAAAAATAAATAAACTTTTCAGTTTGATTCTGGCTTGACAATGTGCCACAGTGAGAAACTTTGACAAGCCTGCTTTGTGAAAATTTGGTGCCAGTATGTTTGGAAAAACTAACCACTGAGATACGGTGGAATGTGCTGTATTTGTTAAACCTCTCAGTTCCTATTACAAACTTACAGAATTTCCAATTCAGCTGAAAATGTGATCATGTAATTCACCCAATATGCATAAAAAGTATATATTTATGAAGCAGGTTTACAATGAATGGCATTCCAAGGTCATGAGGAAGCAACATTTCTGTTGCTCTTTCTAGAACACCTTGTTTTGCCATTTCCCTACTACATAATGTCCTAGCTTTTTTCTTAAAAGTCTAACAACTTGTGACTAACACTTCTTTTCTCAACCACAAAATACCAGATAAATTTTAGGAAATCATAAAGAAAAGATTCCAGAAAATGAGCCGGAAAATACAAGACCCCTAAAATAAAGCATTAATAAACTGTATTTATGTTGGACAATAAAATTATGACACTATTTTGCAGGTCTGTATCTTCCTGATAATTTCAAAAGAGTAAAGTTTCCACAGTGCAGTTTTGTCCAAATTATACAAAATAGAGACAATTATGAGAGAGTTGTCACCCGCACAGTTGAGTCGCAGCTCCCTTTAGTTTAATTAGCGACGTTTTGGACCAGCCACCTACATTTTGGCTGAAGAGGGCCTGTTCACTAGTTGATCAAAAAGGCACTAATAAAACTAAAGGGAGCTGCATTTCTAGTATGTAAAACTTTTGTGGTCTCAGGGGCGGTGCTGAGGGACTCATGGCATCAATATCTGATAAAGATTCTAGCACAGCTTTACTTTAATACTTGTAAAATTGGTTCAAAAATATTCAAAACATAGAAGGAAGCACACATAAAAATACATGTACTCAGTACCTGATTTTACAAAAAAAAAAACTAAACAAAAAAAAACATTCTTTGTCAGACATCTGCTTCCACACACTCGCACAGCTCCACACATTCACAACTAGTTGCTGGAGAGAAGAAGGGAGTCGATGGATGTTTATGCTTCACTTTACCTTCCCTGACAGCTTTATTTGAACCAGTTACAGTCCCACCTGTCTCTGTGGTTTCTTGAATTACTTTATTCTTTCACCAGCTGCAATCACATTTCTTATCTCTGCTTATGA
Source organism: Monopterus albus (assembly GCF_001952655.1). Classification (NCBI taxonomy): domain Eukaryota; kingdom Metazoa; phylum Chordata; class Actinopteri; order Synbranchiformes; family Synbranchidae; genus Monopterus; species Monopterus albus. The sequence continues at coordinate 843,100 of NW_018127992.1, forward strand.
AAACAGAAAAGAGATGAAAGAGCAGTGGTTCTGGACAGCTGCTGAATTCAGCCAGCTCACACCTGGACACGATGCAGTGGTGGAAAGGAACTACTGTATGTACATTTACTCAAGTACTGTACTTAAGTACAAGTTTGAGTGTTTTTTTTTTTGTTTGTTTGTTTTTACTTTACTCTGACTTCACTACATCTATCCATTATCTATACCACTTATCCAAACAAGGGTCACAGGGTCATTATATTTATTGGGTAACTTTAGTTACTAGTCATTTCTTAGAATCACGATAATTTTCAAAATACAATATAGCCATCCAATTTCATTAATTTCTGGTGGGAAATTCACAAAATACCCAGCAGAACTTCATATTATAACAATGTAAGGTAGTTAAAATGGGCTTATTTACCAAATGTATCATTAAATGTGATGTAAACAATAATGGTCCAATAATAACAATCCAATTATATGATATACATTAATGTAAAATGTGCTGTTCTGCATAATCGGTACTTTTACTTTTGGTACTTGAAGTATATTTTGATGCCAATACTTCTGTACTTTTACTTAATATTTTGAATGCAGAACCTTCACTTGTAATAGAGTTTTTACGCTGTGGAATTGATACTTTTATTTAAGTAAACCATTACTGACAGGATGATAGGCAATGGTTAGAGTGAGTTATTTACAAAAGCCTGAGAGTGTGTGAAATTCTCCCTGAAAGTTGTGACTTGGATCTTTGGAGCTTGCTGTCCATGAGGAGCGGACAAGCTTCAAGGCTGAACTTGAAACAGCTGAGGGTCTCCTAATACATGGAGGACACCTCACCGTGCCATTTCTTTTTGGTCATCTCACTTTCACCCCTGTTGCACCTCTCTCTGCCCAACGTTCCTGTTCTCCGTCCTTCTCACATCTCCGTTTGAGTTATAGGTTTAATACAATCCGGCTCACGAAAACAACTTCTCGCAGCTACCCTCTGCACTGCACAAGATGGAAATCGAAAACCCCAAAAATGATTTATGTTGTCAAATCGGTTAAATCACCCTCAAAAAATAATACATTACTTTAGTACTGGTAGAGCTAATCGCTAGCCTAATGGAATGTGTGCCTGCCATATTGATCAGGAGCACAGCAATCACTCAAACATTCCTTGAATGATCCTGTGTATAAACACATGATCAGCTCTCTGCACCTGCTCATGACTCACAATCAATATTCTCAGAAAGAAAAAGCTATTTTCTGAATCAGATGCTGGAAATGTTTTGGTAAGGTCAGAAGTGTGTTTGCAGGTTTTCTGACATTTCTTCTTTTGAATTAATGTGTCTGCATTCTGCCAAAAATAAATACCTGACAAATTTTTAGATAACAGTGTTTTGTTTTGCTTGCACTGAACGAAGAACAGATGCACGCTGAGCTCCAAAAGAAAAAAAAAACAGTTTCAAACCTTGATAATAAATGACTTACTATGTAAAACACACTCTTTTGGTTGGTATTGCTTTTAGACAGGGACCAGCAGCTCTTGATTCGGTGGGACTTCAATGCCTTGATCAAGGATTAGTCAGATGCTGCTTGGGGTCCTGAACCCTGAGTCTCCAGCTAAGCATGCCCTCTTCCCATACTTTCATTCTGTACTGAATTTCCTACTTGAAAATATGACAGTATATGCGATTTGTGCCAGTAGGTTATTATGACAAACTTGCATGTTATAGTTTGGCAACATTTAGCTGCCATAGTTTTTATTATTATTGTTTGTTTTGTTTTTTTTACAATTATTTATTCAGAGTAAAGGCAGGTAGTTGGACATTCACACCTGGAAGCTGCCCAGTACAACTACAGACTGACATGTGGCCACTGAGCATTTGGGGATAAAGGACCTCTTGCAGGGGCACCACAGTCATGTTAATGAGGATTAGGCAAATGTTGCGTTGTCACCTGTCCTACCCAGATTGAATCCCTCTGATCCAGGGATTGAACCGGAGACCCTCCGGTCACAAGCTTGCTTTTCTAACTTTAGATAACCACTGCCCCCCATATTAATTATGACACAGAGAGCAGGTAACATGGCGTTTTATATTTAGGGACAAAGTCTGCCTTGGCAGAGAGTTGGGGTTGATTGCTAAGTACACAAAACACAGGACTTTCACTCAGGAGAACAGAGTTCAGTTTCAGTGTGTAGCTTGTGTTCTTGTTCCTAAACATAACTTGGTTTCGATCCTAAACATGATCAGGTAGTTGTTTCCTAAACTTAGACAAGTAGGTTTTTATTGACTGCACCTAAGTAGTTGTTTATCAAACAACAATGAAAAACGTGGTAAAACCTGGTAGTGCGATGTACACCGTAATGTTTGCGGGACTGTTTTTTTCTTCCCAATACCTTAAGAGCACTATATCTGATGATACTTTCCTATGGGTCACATGAGAGGGAAGGGATAAACAACCATATGGGTCGTATAGACTGAAGGACTTGTTGGTCCTGAGCTAACAGTCTTTGAGCTAATACTCAAAGACTGAACCCTAAATGCCGGCGTGGTAAAAATAAAATGATTTCAACCATAGCTCCTTAACTTGAAGAATAACACGGGAATATTGTTTGGTTTTATTTCATTTCCTGTATGTATCCTTAAAATATATCATTTTATTACAATTAAGTTATTAATGGGAAGACCGTCATTGTGGAGGTTAAAAAACTCACTGATGTCATCCCATACAGGTCAGACTGTTTAAGAATGGAAAAACATGTGAAAGCACACCCAGAATAACATTTTCATTGTTTAAATCTCTGTACCACTTTGACAAAGCCAATTTAATATTTTCAAACTCACTTACAGCTATTTGGAACTCAATTAGCACCGAGCATGTGTTAGTTTATTACAGAAATTACTGGTTCGTTATCATTCACAATGGCTTTCCCTCCTTCCTGTCTGCCTGGGTCTCCGGAAACCCCTCAAGAGTTGTTCAATACCATAACGTTGAGATAACAGCATAAATCAACAAGCACAACAAAACTCACAGGTGTGGAGGACGGACCTGCTAAACACACTCTGGTGTGCATACCCTGGAGAAGCAGATTAAAGTCCTTCCCAATACACAAAACAGTGTCAGGGTTACAGATGTCTTCCAATAGCATCCCATCACTTCATTAGCACCAGTAGTCCGGTGTGGTATGCACAGCTTCATTTGCATGGATTTAGATTATTACACAAACATCTTTCTTCTGAATTCTCTGGGCTTTTTGGGAGAAGTCCTCACTTAACATCTATACTTGGAAGGGACCTACAGTGCAACAGTGTGTGTATAGGTCGTAACATCATGCAGCTGCATGTGGGCCCAAAGCACAGCTGCCAGAGGAAGAAGTCGTCTTTGGTGCAGAATACAAATGATCAGCTGTACAAGCATAGATGAATACATGGATAAATGCACCGTTATTCTAACATCTCTCATGTTCTTGTATTGTGTCATATTGATATTAACTGTATGCTAATTAGGGGTGGACAACATGACAAAACATAGCGATATGTACAGTATATGCTGGCAATATTCACTAAAATTATTCAAAGTCTGACTGAAGCAGAATTACTCAATATTTTTAGATTAACAGTAGCTTCCACTAGGGCTGTCCCCTGAAAGTTGACTAGTCAAGAGGCCTGTCACTTGACTAGAGACTCTTCTAGTGGAACCTTGGTTTTTATTTTATGGTCAGCCAGTGTGCATCACAACAGAAGGTAGCCCCATGTCCCGTTTGTCATTTTCTTCTCCTCATTTTGGTGTGCCAAACAGCACTTTGCTCAATATTTCTCCTTGTGGTTATACATCCATGCATCAAACAAACTGTCTGATGCATGGATGTATAAGGTCCAATGACACTATTTAGCAAACTGCTGCCCAGAATAAGGAGAAAAGTACAACAAAACCCATTAGGGAGAGCCACATAGAGGTGAGATTTGTACTTTATTAGAAGTTCTTGCAAACACTGTAGTCTACTTTTACAAGAGGAAAGACTTTAACCGTCAGGACAATATGGTTGGTTTTGCATATGTGCATTCGAGAGAAGCTAAAGCTTGTTGCTAAACTATGTTATAACCATGTCGCAGAATTAAAAAAAAAAAAACGCCTAAAGGAGGATTGTTTCAATAGAAATACAGGTGGGCTGCCTGTCTTGTTATTCTGACAAATCAGTACGGTAGACCCACATTATATGTCGCCAATTTAAATAGGTCACAATTTAAATCTTGTGTAGTCAGTATGATATATCTTGCAATTTCTTATTTTTGTTTATCTCGTTTGTGTTCTTTCTCTACTCCACAGTGAAATGAGAAGTGTATCGTGTTATCCTAACTAATGAACACTGATGCAGGTCGAGGAAGGTTAGCCTTCTAAATAGCACCCTAATTAAAATGCATTCAACTTGTTCTATCATCTGCTTCACAGATGACAAGTGATCAGAGGATCTCCCTGATAATTATCATCCAGCTTTGAGTTGTTTTCCTGCTCTTCGTCTCATCTCACTTCATACTGCTCGTCGCCATTCTGATTTTGCTCTTAATTGGCCTTCCATGGTTTTTGACATCTCTCGTTCCTGTTTGACCCAGAGAAGTTCAGATCTATCAGACTTAACTCATGGTTCCACTTTTTAAACTCTATCTCACTGTCTTTAGGGTCTATCTTTTGCTTTTATTCAACACCACATTTCAGCTTCTCTGTGTCAGATATTTGTCTCTCCCATCTTTGTATTCTGCCTCTGCCATTTCAGCTCCTCTCAGCCTCATCTGTCTGCTTCTCTCACTTTTCCGGATAGTGCTGGAAGGCTTTACCAAAACAGCAATCTGTCAAGGCCATAGGTTACATTTTGCCATCTGCTGTAAGATTAAATTAGGGGAGGTTGTGCATCTCTCATTGTTTGGGCTGCCTCTGCCCTCTACAAAATTTCCTTTTACATCAGGCCTGACATGGTGAGACAGTGTAAGAGATGGAGGGAGAAAGGACAGAGAGGAAGAGATGACCTGGATGGCAACCAAAGTGAAGATGAGCTTTTGTGCTCTGTGTGTGTGTCTGGGAGAGAGATTAGCTGGCATCCTAATGTGCCATTTTTATTTTTTTTTATGTCATCTGTGGTGCGCTGGTAAACACACACCCTGGCATCTGCCCTAACCCTACATCATTTTCTTCCCAGTGTAAGTCCTTGGACGGTAAGTACAGTAGTGGCTTTGAGTGTGAGGTAGATTGTGTTATTGGGTATCCTGAGTCACCTCAGTGAGGGCCAAAGAAAAGCTTCAGGGTGAATCTGTACTCCACACCTGAATACTTCCCCCTATATCCCGCCCATCAGTCAGACACCCACCAGAGAGAGAGCAAGACTGAACAGAGAGAGAGAAATACCTGGTGCCGCAGGGCTACACATACTTTTTCTATATAAACCTCCTTACATCGGTCTCTTATGCAAGGTGACACAAAGACGCATTGCTAATAAAATGAAATCTGAGCCTCTGTGACTTTGACCTGTTACAACACTTTCGGTTGCTAAACAAGTCTCAAATTAAAATGCTAATTTTCTTGAAAATGGTTTTGCAAAATGTTGCCATATGCACAAAGGTGCTTTGAGGTTCCCTGGAGACATTTCTTGCAAGCAAAGTTTGTTTACTTTTTTTTTTGCCAAAGTTCAATGTGTGTATTCTTATGCCAAACAAACAAGCAAAGCAGATTTTCTATGTGCACTGCGTTGTGTGCTCAAATTGAAGCAACAATATCAAGATATTTCTTCAATAATTTGGGTCAAGTTTCAAAAACCCTTGTTCCTACAGTACTCATAGTGCAGCTACCTGGCTGACAAACACTCATGTCGCAGTGATACAATGCCTCTGTTAACAATGTCTTTTCATCGAGCCCAAGTTCATGCCCCAGTTGACAGAACTCACAGATGCTCTGACATGTAAATTGGAGGCCCTTTAAATAAACTTACATTTTCTAGAAAAAAAAAAAATCACCAGCTGAAAAAACTCAACAGCTACAGAAAAAAAGGAACCAAGTAACTTTTCACCTCACAGAAACTTCAGAACAAACAGATCCAAGTAACTTTTCACCTCACAGAAACTCACTGGTTGAATGACCCTCTGACCTTGTGAAGTAGAATGACAATGTCATAACACTACCACTGGCACAGGTCTTGTCTGATCTCTCACCCTTCGCTCGTTTCAGCAGATGTGTAATGTGCTTCACCTGCTAAATGATGGGGAAACAGGCCTGTGTGAAATGGACTGGACAAATGGAGCTTGGACCTCTTCGTGTCTGTCCAGGTGATTAGGGAACAGATTAGCCCACCCACAGAGAAACAATATACTATCTGCTGATAGGCCCACATCTCAGCTGCATGCGATGATGACAACAAAGCCACATGAATAAGCAGACCACACGTGCTGTGTCTACACAGAAAATATTTGTATGTATGTGAACACTTCATCCACCCATTCATCTTCTATATCACTTATTCTGGAGAGAGTCACGAGGACTGGAGCCAATCCCAGCTGACACTGGGCAAGAGGAGGGTAAACCCTGGACAGATCACCAGTCTATCACAGGGCTGACACATAGGGAACAACTATTGTCTCTTATAAAATCACTTGTGTGCGAACCTGCTACCTTTTTGCTTTGAATGAGGACTTCATCTTAACTCACCCCACATTCACCTTTATTTTTCCCACTCCAACTCTGACTTTGGTTGAGTGCAATGTTTCCTACCCTATACTTGCATGAGCTCACAATGGGGAGTAAAGATAAAGCAAAATAAATGGCAGCAGCAAAATTGTGTGAAATTAACTAAAATTATAGGAAATCTCTAAGAAAAGTTTTCACCACTCTGAACAAGGAACATAATTGCTGGGCTAGGATGTTAGAGGCGGGCTGGGAGAGAAAGAGTTAGAGGGTCTGAAAGAGAGAGTGAAGCAATAAACACACACACACACACACACACCAGCAGCTTGGCCGACCCTTCCAGTGACATCTGGATAGCGGTAATAACATGGTGCAAAATGCCATCCCAGAGAAACTGCATATTAACACCTGACTAGTGGCATGCTAATGGCAGTTATCACAGGCGCTCTCCTCAGCTGTCCCTCTATCAGGCCAACAGAACGAGAGAAATAAAGTGAGAGTGAGAGCCACAACAGAATTTATTAAATGATATATAACCGAGAGACACAAACCATTACCATGAGGATTTTGTTGTTATTGTTGAATAAATGAGTGCATTTTATAACACTTTACACTGGATTTAATAAGGTGTATTAGCCTGAATATTAGTGTTTGGAAATTAGTGTAGTTGGTACTGACATTTTCCCTAATACATAAAGTACACAAGTCGTCCAACCTAAACAACTGCACGCCCCTACCTTAGGACATAACCCATAGGACCTTTCCAATTGTAGTCAGTGTATTTTTATAATTTTATACACCTAGAATTTTGCATATATACAGTAGAAGGTAGTATTCGTGACATTTTAGACCCAAACCCTAATATGTTTAGAACACAATGGTGGAATACCAAAACTAAATATTTACCACAACAGACACTGAACTTTCATTATGACTTAAGTGAAGGATGTAACATAATCCTAAGTTGTGCAGAGTATTTCCACTGTATTAATGTTACATGTTGCCACACACATTTTAGAATTCTTTCTCTTACTATTCTTTTCCACTGCTATTCATTATCCTAAGTAGTGCAGAGTATTTCCACTGTATTAATGTTACATGTTGCCACACACATTTTAGAATTCTTTCTCTTACTATTCTTTTCCACTGCTTTTATTTAATGCATCTTAATTCCACCCAACTTTGCACTTTATCTGCTTCTTCCATTACCCAATGACCAACTGGCTTCACTGTGCTGTTTAGCAGACTGTATAGACACTGATGTTTCAGGAAGAAAGCACACCTGCCTCTGAGGTTAAAATACTGAGAAGTTAGTCTTGGGAAAACTGAGGTAAAGAGGTACAGAACATATTATGAACAGCAAGAATTCACAGTTTGCCACAGGTATCCAAAAAGTACTAGGTAACTACACTTCCAAGTTTCTACTTTCTGTGCAATGTTTTAATGTAATTTGCATTCAAATGAATTGCCTTTGTTTATGAAAATGTACTATATAAATAAACTTGCCTCCTTTCCCTAGCTCCTACCTCAGTACACAGGTCAAGGAGGAAGAGTGGTTCCATGCATCTGTGGAAGCAATAGATTTCATCCTGGCTCATGACCTAGTGCAATGATTTAATAGTGATGTTTAAACCTGTACTATGCACATGAAATAGGGAGTAAACCCAGCCCAGCGGGTCCTCAATATGTTACTACCCTTAGGCACAGTTGGAGCCCACCTCTTGCTGATGTCTTCTACTGGGTCATTAAACGTAATTATTTGAATTCAGCCGACAACCCAGGTGCAGAATATGCTCTGCAGCATACTCAGAATGAATGGAGGAACAGTGAAAACTAGTTCAGTACCATACAAGCTGACGCAGTAAAAATATACTAGACCAAACTGTACACATAAATTAATAGGACAGCAAAACAGACAATTGTGTCATTAAAAAAAAATCATTTCCAGGCTATATCTGAACCAAAAAGGGAAAGTTAGCTTTGTCTTTTTTTAGTCTTTGAAATCATCTTTTGAAAATCAGCTTATTTGTATTTTGCTAAATTAGCCTTTGAACAGCACTCTTTTTCTGAACTTCAAACACTCCCTGTCTAGTTTAACAGATCAGTTGGACGGGGGTGGGAGAAAAAGATGAGAAGCAAAGTCTGCACAGAAGCTTAAAAATCTCTTTATGCGCAACAAAGTCAGTGTGTTTGATCAGATGCATTAGAGGTGCTTCTATCTTAGTAGAGGCAACATGTCTCATTTCCATTCTTACAGTGAACAAATGTGTGCACCTTTTTTTTTTTTATTTTAACCGCAAGTGATGGTTAGTATAAATGGTATGCACATCTATCTGTGTACTGTAAAAACCAGTGTGGGGGAGTTTACATTTCACACGCACTACTGCATGCTCTAATCTTCCACTGGTACCAGGCAAGCAGCAGCAGCCCTGTCTATCGGCATGGGGTAGATCCATTCGTTCTAAACATGCACACACAGACACACGCCATACTGCATACACTCATAAGGTCTGCATTTGTGTATGATGCACTCATATTTCATTAATGCACATGAAAGCAATGGGCCTGGTTGTGCAAAGTCACCAACAGGGACCGGGGTCTGCTTATGGGATTGATCTAATCAAAATGGAACCAAACACAAAAATTAAATGGGACGGGTGTTTAACATGGGACCAAGACATGATGAACTGATGATGAGCTGTTTGAGAACTTTACACCACAAACGCCCAAAATTTAACTGACAAAAAAATGTTACTGTCAAAATGTCAGTGGCTACCTGTGGCGATTAGCTTCCAAATAAGTTTGGCCAAACTGGGGGTTTATTTAAAACCTGAGTCACTATCTTAGTGCGTGCATGTCCTTTTAGTGCATCCTCAGTTTTCTCACTTAGAGAAAGCAAACTACTTAAATTATTACCAGTACTGTAGGAATGATGGCCAAAGCTATTAAAATGAGACCACTGTAAATCAGAATGTTCATTTAAGATGTGTCGATGTGTATATGCATAACATCTTCTGAAATATTACCTTTAGCTCTGTTCCTTCCTACCTTTACCCTTTCAAATGAGTTTTATATTCATTCATATTCCCTGTCATCATAAACACTCTGTCCCCCAAAAATCCACCATGAAGATTACAATCGGAGGCTTGTCATGTTCAATTTTAAAAGCGATTTGTCCCAATTGCCATCTCTCCATTTCCTCCTCATTTCATTCACTTATGTCACTGTGATCAAAGGCATTCACCTTAGTTTCCTTGTTGTAGGGGAAAGGACAGGTATTTACACCGGCACTTTCCATAAGGTTCCTCTGATAGGCTCGTATCTTCATAAACAAACCTGGAGAAGAAACAAGGTGCAGGATGCAATACTGGACAATATTTCTGGTGCTGCTCTGAATCCTAATCATAATAGATAGTGTGAGTTTGCTCTAAAGTGGCACGAAGAAGAGTTCTAAGGCCAAAAAAAAAAAGAGACACTGCTTGATATGTTTAGGGATCGTATATTCAATACAGACAAAAGGTCAGCACATACTGAACAAACAACTCAGCTGCCCAGAGGCCGAACCCTTGGCTCCATTCAAAGCTGATGTCATATGAAAGGCCATGAACTGTGATTACAGACTTGTAGCTGAAATGCGTCTCTTAAGGCACAGCTGAAAGGGCAGTGGGCCTGTGATCACTTCTGGTCAACAGTTATGAAGGAAGCTTCTGGAGCAGGTGAAAACTTTTAATCTGCCATGTGATGAAAAAAATGTTAGGGTATTCTGTTGGAATAAAACCTCTGAAGAAGCTTCAGACATGCTGCAAATTGAGAAATCAAGGAGGTACAAGAAGATCTCCAAGCAGTACAAAGATGAAGAAATGGAGCATAAGTGAAAAGCAGGCAAGGAAGAGAGGCAACTGTCTAAATGAAAAGGGGAGATGCTGCTGTAAATATGCTCGGTGACCCTGTTATAAACAAGTCTCCCTATTCTCCAGGACATGCTCTCCTAAATATGAAGCATGACAAGTGGATCTGCACCACCTGCAGTTCTACTTCCACATTAACACAGTGATGGTTACAGCTGTGCACTCTCTAACCGCCCTTCTTAAAGAAGATTCACTTCAAATTACATGGGTTATTGTTTGATCTGCCTTTCTGTCATCACTGCACAACTTCAAACCTTATTCCATTTTTGTCTACCCATACTTTGAAATTGATTCTGTAAACTGACCTGTTAGTGTTTCTATGTGCTGCAGTGTACAGAATGTTGTCATCCAGTGCAACTTTATATTTTGCTTTTCC
>NW_018127992.1:854058-870827 GCF_001952655.1 Monopterus albus
CATTTGTGCTTTGTTTTGCAAAAAAAAGTAGTAATTCATTGGTAAATAATAAACATGACAACTTGTTTTTATTGGAGGATTACACACTGTTAGCTAACTGTCTAACTATGAGGAAGGACCACTCATGGCAAGGACAGTAGAGCAGTCAAAAGTTATGTTTCCTAATCCTTTTAGCAGCAATGGTCAAAGATGAAATGCTGAGAAATCTATCATCAGCTAGCACTAGTGAGGTACAGCAATATCCTCACAGACAGCAGCCTCAGTAGATGGTGCACTGTAGCTATATGATATGTTTTGATTGTAGAAACCAAACTTGCATATTGTCTGGCAGGAAACTTCTCACCCTACTGCTTGGGTTATTTATATTACATGCTTCACCCACAGCTGAGGATAACACATTCTCACCAACAACCATAGCTGTTAGAAGTATACCTGGTGTTGGAATCCTTGGAGCCCTGTAATTAACTCTTGTTTTCTTCGATTGCAGCCAACCATGAAAATCCAGTGTCACCTGGACAAATGAGATTACCCTATGCTAATAAGAACACTCCAATGCCTCCCTGTCCCATTTCACTGCTTTTGATATATATAAAAAATAAAATAAATTAAAAAAACTTTTCACTGGCCTTTTCCTCGAGTCTTATATACAGAAAAATAAGCCTTTTGTCCTTTGAAGAGAATTATTTTTAAATAAAAAAGGCCTTTTTTTCCATTTCTGCATAACTACACTCCTACATCCAATGCTAAATATAAATGAACTGTAAATTACATGATGTAGGATAGCCCGGTTTGCAGTTTAATATTCTGAGAGTAACCTCCTGAAGCCAGAATCTCTGTTTTTGCTACAAGATCCACAGTCTGAAAAACATTCACCAGAATTGATTGCGCTTCACTGGATGAGTGTCGGACCAATCATCAAACAATGAGGAGTGTTTTGATGCTGACATGACTCTCCGCCTCATGTAACTGCCAAACCTCATCAACATCTGTTAGAACCAGGTGTTGGAGATTTCAAAAGAAGTGTGAATCTGCCATTTTTCTGACTTTTTTTTTTTTTTTTTAACAGCTCTGTTTATTCAGAAAGTGATTCTGGCAGATAGTGGAGTGGAAAATTTAACATTCCCAGAACTGCCAAACTTATTTTTCCGTTTCAAAATCAAAATCTAGCCAGGAGTGTTTGTATAGTCTGGTGTAGGAAGGGTTCAAGCTGATGTCTGAGTCAAGTAAAAATTCTTGGCTGCCACTGCAAAGCTATTCTTGAGTGCCCATTTGAAAATATCCATGACACATCTCTGTATTTCACCCTAGTACAATGGCACCCACCCAATACATCACTCCCATGTCTGCTGGAAAATATACAGTTTATTCTGAGTTGTTGCTTTAACAAAGAAACTGAATCAGGACAAAAACCATAATAGTGACTGTGCTGACAACTCGGTGGCAGCTGCTTTGCTTTCTCATCCCTCACTTTTTGTCATCTCCTTTCGAAAGTCCAGCAAAAAACCTTGGGGTCTGTTTGTCATTGACCATTACTGATGTGTAAATCTCCCCTCAGCAAACGTCTCACATCAACAAACTCGGAGGAAGGGATGCAGGTCCTCGCACAGGCTCATAATCATTTACCTATGCCAATTATAATTGCATGACAAACACTGCGAAAAACAAACATTGGCAGGAGAAAGGTGGCAAACAAAGTGTGCATGGAATTGATCACAAATATGACTACAAAAGAAAACAGTGAGGGGGTTGGAGTTTTGCATTCTGGCACTTTGTGCTTTTTAAATGTGCTTGTTTTATTGTATAAATAGTATTAAGATTTATTTATTTATTTTTTACTGCCAGCTAATTCATTGACAAGACCAAAGGCAACAGTAAACTGTTTCAACTGAAACTGCCAAAATGATAGGATACAGTACAATATTTCTTCTGTCCCCCGTTGTTCGAAGTGAAATGTGTAGTTGTATACTGAGGACAAGTTTTGTGTGTTTTCAGGAAGAACTACTCAGATTACATAAGTAAAAGTAGCAATACCACAGTGTAAAAATACACTGTTACAAGTAAAAGTCCAGCATTCAAATGGTTACTTAAGCAAAAGTACAAAAGTATTGGCACAAAATATACTTAAAGTACCAAAAGCAAAAGTACTAATTATGTAGAATGGCACAGTTAATGTACATTATATTTATTGTACTATATATTATTGTATACACCACATTTAGCGCTGAAGCTGGTAAAGGCAGAGCTAATGTTTGCCACATTATAGGCTTATACTTTGAAGCACTTTACCTACTGTCGGGTAGCTTGTGAATTTCCCACCAGGGATCAATAAAGTAATGATTCTACTGTATTTTGTTTAATTAATCTCAGTCTGAAAAGTAACTAGTAACTAAAATAATCAAACTAATGAAGCAAGTACAACGTGCAGTATTTTTCTGTAAAATATAGTGAAGTATGAAATAGCAGAAAATCTAAATACTCAAAGTACAGATACTGCAAAACTGCACTTAAGTACAGTACTTGAGTAAATGTACTTAGTTACTTCCCCCCTCTGGTTTTCAGTAGTCTCTGCGCTGAGACCTACAGACAGGGTGAGAAAGTCAGGGCATAACCAGAAACTGAACCCAGCATCACTAAATGGTACACTTCTGTTTATTTACTGTCTGAAATTCAGAACACAGCTGTAATCTCTTCTGGACAGTTCTGTCCTGGAATTTGTTTTTACCTTGTGAATATCCTGTCACATACAGTACTGTACAGTTTATGCCACACAAAGGCTTATTCATGTGTTACTTTTTCTACCGTGGCTCAGTTGCTAGTATGTCGACTCTATCATGGCAGTTTCTGGAATAGAAGACAGATGGTTTAAGAGTCAATACTGCCAGCAAGTCACAGGAACCAGGCTATTAGTGACAACTGACTGGGTCATTGTTTGAAATATTCAGAGCATTTTAAAACTAAGTTTGTGTGTGTTGATCCTGACATACTGTAGCAACCATGCTGTCAGTACATAAAACTGAAAACTCTGCTTTACCCAGTAGAGTCTGAGTGTGAGTTTTATGGCAGTTGTTCAGCTCGAGCACCTGAGGACACACTAGATTGCATTTCTGACTTCCACATACACACACATGCTGTTTCTACCATGAGCATAGTGACCATTAGAATTATCTATCTGTAACCATGGAAATACTGTACAGGTTATTAAACAATGCAGTAAACAGCCATTCACACACTAGGGGAAGTTTTCTTTATCCAAAAAGTTAGGTGTTGTAAAATCCCATGATGTATAAAGTGGTGACATTTTTCCTTTGTAGAAACAATTGGGCCAAATTAAAAGAACATTCCAATTCCAATTAAAAATATTTTTGTGCATCATGCCAACTGGGTAAACCTGTCTATTGGAATAATTCTGAGGTTTGGATGAAACGTCTCTACTGTATGACAGTTCTCATTAGTGACCAAATGAACTTGCATTAACCACATGTGGGAAGCAATTAGGGCCTTGTCATGAGACAACAGGCCTGAGGACCAGCTGGTTGCATTGATAAGCAGTAAATCAGGTAAGAATTTCCAATTATAAGCACATAATGCTACAATATGTGTTTGCAAACTAATAATGAGCCTTTTATGGATTTATATTATCTACTATAGGGAGTCGGCACTTAATGTTAAGAAGACTGACAATGTGTGGTGCAAGTGTTGTACTGTTTTTGCAGTTGGAGAGGCAAACATATAGTACTTAATTTGCAGGGTTATCTCTGGGTTTTGTCTCACTGTTCTCTTGGTAATATATATATATATAATTATTTATTATGCAACAAAACTGGTGTTGGCACTAAGATATGTGATGCACTGAAGCATGTCTTGGCAGATGTATTAGTTGCACCTTTGCCTAATTTATTGTTTGTCTCACTTTTGCCCAGCGAGGTTAGCACCTAATTGGAAAAAGAAACGAAGAAGTGATGAGAAAGGCTCCACCCCCAAACATGACAAACACACTGCTATCTTCTTAGCCTAATGCAAACTGGCCACTTGGAAGAAGAAGAAAAAAAAAAAACGAAGAACATGTTGTGATTTAATTGGTCACATCTCTTGGCCTAATTAACAGTAGCATTTACTAGAAATGCAGTGTTAATTTAATTATTAACCCTAATGAATTTCTTCCGAAGCAGCAGTTTGACATTTTGGGAATATTTGTTTTCTTGCCGAGAGTTAAATGAGAGCACTGATACCCCCCTCACTGTCTGATTACAGTTAATATGAAGCTATGAAAGCTGTAGCCCTCAGTCAGTTACTTTTGTACAAAGAAAAATGTTTTGTTTGCTTAACTTGTACAAATAAAGTATAAAAATGGTTTATGGTTGGTTTATGGAGGGTTACAGCATATGCCAGATTTTTCTTGGCTACCTGCAGCTTCCTGCGGTCCTTTCATCAAGGTCATGTGTCGTATGGATAAAACAAATGAGATGCATTATAAATGTGCTCATAAGCATATTTAACCTTCAAAAAGAGCAAAAGCTGCAATAACCATTCCCTCCCTTTTTTTCTAAACAAACCTAACCTAACTGCTAGCTTCAACTTTGTATTTACTGCACAGAGTGATCTACTAGACTGATCAAATCTATGAGCTAACTCTCAGGAAGAAAATCTCTGAAATGTCAAGCTGCTCCTTAAAACCATTTCTAAACCTAATTCAGTCATTTGAAGATGACATGAAAAGTTAAAACATTCATACATGTCCTTACTTTTGAGATTTAGCCTGAAACTCCAATTGTACAGCACCTCACAAAGAAAGATGTACCAGAGCACACACACACACACACACACACACACACACACACACACACACACACGCGCGCTGCCTTGTAACAAACAACCAAAACACAGACATGCTGCCGTTTTTCCCCCAGTGCCTTTTCCTGACAGCGCCCAGGAAGGGATGAAATAAAGAAGCACAATGTGTTACATGAGTTGACATGGCATTCCTTCCAGCTACTCTTGGGTAGGTTTTTCCTCTTTCACCAGAGTGCACTAATGAGTAGAAAACAAGCATTTGTTTGTTGATGTGTCTGCTCTGTGGCTGTCTGAAGAATCTTGACCGGGGTGTTGTGAATCAAGCACCAGTGACTCCAGGGGCCTCGTCTCCACCAGTGAGCTGGGCATCTTGACACCTCCCGAGCCCCGCTTCCACTCCAGCCATTATCCCCCACTGCCACTACTTCTTGAAAAGAAACACTCTGACATGCTCTTGACCCATTTTCAAGTTCTAATTCTGTAATGGGTTTCAGTCTAATTTAAGCAAGCGAGTACATATAATTACAAGGAAACAGATTGTTACTTAATTGGAGTTCTTTCTTGAGGCATATAGGCTGTGTTTTCTGACTGGTGTGGAAGATGAATGTTACAACACTTGTAGAACTCACTCCAAGTTGAGGTTTTCATTAAGTGGGGGAAGTGATTTGGTGTATATTCTCAAACAGTTTAAGAATGATGTATAGGAGATTTAGCTCAAATGCACAGTGCAGTCTAGTAGATTGCAAGACACATTTTATGGAACTGGTAATGGGATTCTTAGTCATTCATATAACATTTGGTAATAACATTATGCACCATCAGTATGTTTTATACTGTTTCTTACACAGAAACCAGCTAAAGCAGCAGAATATGTTAAATAGCTGTGCCATATTCTCAGCATCTGCAAGAGTGTTTCAGATTCCTTATTATAGTGGTGTCTGAAATTATTGGACAGTTGGTTTGGTGTACCATGCCTTAGTTATAAACCTAGGCTGGGGGTTCTCCCATGATGCTCTGAGCTCCTCTCCTGACTCTCCATGTATTTATTTATATGCCACCCTTACTGTACATGTCATTAAATTTGGGCCTTCTCTCTCCTATAGTGTCCCCCCTCTCTCTCTCTCTCTCTGTATCATATTTTATCCTCCGTGTGTGTGTGTGTGTATATATTTATATATGAATACAACACCACCCACAGACTATCAGGCTCAAATTTTAATACTTATAATACAATAATTGGCCTGTTGCTCTCCATGTAAATATCTATTTATTCTTTTCAATTATACAAGATTTATTTAGCCAAAACCAAACCAGACAGGTATTTTGGGGGGGGGGTCTATAAATCACATGCCATAAACCATCCCTTAGAAACCTTTGTATGTCACCTGTCATCATCACCTTGTTACATTTTTGGCACTATACTACTACTTTACAACTGAGTGTAGTAAAAAAAATAAACTCCAAAAGCAGAAGAGCATCTCATAGTGTAATTTTAAACACTACATCTGGGTAGAATCAACACAAAAGACCCTTAAACAGCACTGACAGAAAAAGGAAGTTACACTAGAAAACCTCCATAAAAATGCCATTCCCTAATTTATATTTGACATGGTGTTGATATCTCTAGTACTTGCTTGTCTAACGCCGCTTTGATCTACAGTGTGTGGACCATCCAGCTATTAATTAGCCTCCTGCTGCGCAGTATCACTGTGCGATGTACGCAGGAGGACGAATGCACATGCTGAGCTGAAAATAGCTGGAGAGTTTCTATATTCTAAACATAACTAAACTCTTGTATGCCAGTATAATTTACAATAAAACTTTCTCTTACTGTACACACAAGCTCATGGTACATTCATTACTTGAACCACAGTGTAGACCCCCTCCTTTTATTCCACCACACAGGCTTCGGATCAGAAGATTCCCGGAGCTGTCAGAAAGTAGGTGTCTGCCATTTGACCTCTAAATTCTCTCAAACCGTCACAGCGGTACACCAGTCTGTCAAAACAGTGTCCTTTTCTTTCCTGTCACACAAAACATCAGCCACAGCCCTTCCATAGAACTGCACAAGGGCTGTCGGGACACCAGATATTTTCTAAGGAAAGAAGCTGAAAATAAGACGCACTTGGAACAGCGTGAGAGAAAGGGAATGGGCTCAGTAATGGGCAGGAAACAGGTTATGTGCAACAAAAAGAGGATCATTTTATTCAAGAGAACTTGATGCAGCACGGTTGGAGTTCAGGCGTATGTGTAAGGGTAAAATAGGGTCATAAAGTAAAAGCCAACTTGACATACTCTGACTAGTCTTATGTCAGCTTTACACCACTAATAGAAATACTACAATACATAGTAAACTGCAGGGTAAATAATCACTGCTTTTATTCCGATATACAGAACAACACAATTTTAAATAAAGAAACTGTGGAAATTACACAGCGGCAAAGATCTATGCATTCCCACCTTTTGTGTTTATGATAAACTATTCAAATGTGAGCATATATCAGTAAGGAACCTAACCCAACAGAGTAAACACAAGCTTATTTGGAATTTATTGCAGCTGCAGGCGTAGATATACTGGCTGATAAGTTTCACATGGAAAAACCAATCATTTCCCGTGTGAGCAGTTTCCAGCCGCTCCCTGTACAATCAAACTACCACATTCTCCCGGTTTTGTATCATCATAATCATCAAAATAGAATAAGAAAAAACAAGAAGCACTGCAGGGCATTTTCACCTCGGTATAATAGTTGAGGAACAGTGTGGTGCATTGGTGTTATGACTGCAGCTGGGCCATAACACAGCAGTTCTTTTGTTACATCATTAATGATATGTTTTCTGAGTCACTGCTGACTAATCTGAATAACAAGGCGGCTTAGTTAGTCTTTTTTTTTTTTGTAAAATAGTGTGAACTTCATTTCATGCAGCCAATTAGTGGTGCAGCAGTAGGGTCTGTCTTTTTTGTCTTTCTCCAGGGAGCATTAAACACAGGGAAATGTCCTGTGAAACAGCACTGCAGTGACGTCGAGCTACAGCACAGGGTGACTTGTGAATATGTCACCTATTAGAACACAAAGGCCAAGCTGGTCTCTTTTGCTTTCCATCACCTCACCTTAGCATTCTGAGAAAAACCAGCCAACTTTGTGCATAACAAAGTCTCTTAACAAATAAATAAAGCATGTTAAATCTCTTGATAATAACTAGATCATTTTTGTTAATAATGGCCAAATTTAAATGAAACACACACACACACACACACACACACACACACACACACAGGCCCACACTCTTGAATCAAGAGCCAAAATCAGTTCATTTTGCTTAAAAGTGTTTTGGTTGCAGCCATTCTTAATGTCAATTAAACACCAGTGATCACACTTCACTTTAAGTCTCTCATACTAAATTAAAATCTAATAGATTTCCCCATATCTTCATTAGCCAGATCACAAGTCTGATTGCAATATGTCTTGGTTTTCCCAGATGCAAGTCAGAGTGGATGCGGCTCCAGTCCAGCAGGCAGTGGTAATTTAATTGAACTTGTCTGATAACTGCTAGAAATGCCTAAAGCAGTGTAAATTGTACTATTTAGCAAGTTAGTTAAAATAACAAGCTAAGAGGTTCTGTAACAGGGGCTGTGTTGGTGGAGGTGCGTTATCTCATGCACTGGAGAGACAGGAATCTATAACATAACGACAATTATCTGAGATCAGGGTGCAGAGTCATTTTTCAGTCTGTTGCTCATCGACGGGATCTTTAGGTCCACTACGAGTCAGCTACAGACAGCTAAGGCCATGCTTTCTTACCACAGTCAGTAAAGTGAGATCTAAATGAGTTAAGCAACTTTTTAGCCAAACAAAACAAGAATATAAACAAGTACATACAGCACCTCCTCCCAAAACGCACCCCTGTTCCATCACGCACCAACACGTTCTCTGCAGACTAATGAATCAGGTTTTGTTGTCTTTGTCAGTGATTCATGTTTTGTTAGGATTTATTGTGTATATTTTTATTGTTGCTAAGTATGGTATATGTGCACTGTTTGGTAATTTTTTTTTTTTAACAAAACAAAACATGACAATGCTGTACTGATCCTCTGAAGTGCACACTATTTACATCGTGTCTGAATGAGATGACTTTTGAGAAAACTTGCTGTGGAATAACGGATAGACCGCAAACAAAGGGCTTCATTTAGAATCTGGATAAGCTCTTCCCGGATGAAGCAATCAATTGTAAAATGCCCTGCTTCAGCGGAGGTGTCTTGTCCCTGATGTAGGTGGGCAAATGAGAAACGGAGTGCCTAAGTGGATCAATACTGATCTCTGCCTCATCATCAAACTGCATGATTGGGATTTTTAGCTTGGGACTGTGTGCATCAATTGCAGCCTCTTCTGTTTGCTTATTTAAATCGCATTGTGCATCACAACCAGTTTATTTGTGATTCGAGACAAACGACAAGCCAAGTTGTGAGGAGCAGCGGTGACACCAATGTCAGTGTGGAAAGAGGAAACACCTTAGTTTAGTTTTAGCAAAATCCTGTTTTGTGGATGTGTAAAATATAGCTAATTACCACAGGTGCAATAAGTGAGACAGTGGAAAGGAAAAATTGCTGGGTATATTGTGTTTTGCTGACCTTTCTTGTTCCTATTTTTCTAATTCTAATATCTCCCTTTGCCATCAAATTTTTTTTATCCCTTCTCTTCAGAGGATTGGGAACTTAGCTGGGAAGGCTGCCAACTCCCTGGTACGGATCATTCAATCCCCAACAACTCTTGTGCATCCCATAAGCTTCTCTGCCTGTCTCTGAAGGGAAGGAACCCTTCTCTATTATTTTCTCATCTGATCTCCCACAATGCACTCCCGATGTTCATCGCAGTTCAACCCCTCTTCTGTTAATCCCGCCTTTTATCTGGCACTGAGGGTATCTTTCAGCCTATTATTCATTCATGATATCAATCCGTTGCACAGCTAACATGGCCTCACTCACACACACACACACACACACACACACACGTGCTCATAACACAGGTGATCCCTGTGAGCTTTCTGCTTGCCCCTCATCATCACAAAGGCAGGAGATGCCTTCATAGGAGAACACAATCAGCCTGGACATGTAATAAATGATCAGGATCGGAATGTGCTGAAGTACACATTGACAGAACTTAACATCTGGTTCACATCTCTTTGCAGTGGCAGGATACAATGAGAACTTTGTTTAGAAGGTTTCCAAGAGACTACAAATTCAAAATTGTATAAACAAGCTGCAGGTTTTGTTTCTTGGTGGTATCACACACTCCAGGCTGCAGTGCAGGGATGTTTATGTTCACAAACAATTCAATATTAACCACAGTGAATATTCTGAGTTCGTAGGCATAACACAGACTTCTCTTTTGAGTGAATATTCACCCAAAATAGCATTTGTCATTTGTTATTCACTCACTCTTGGGCTTGCAGTGTCTCTCTGGATATTTTTCTTCCAGTACCACTGGCAAACAAAGCCTTAGTGAGTGGCCATTTAAAATTCCCTTTCTTTGCAACAGCTACAAAACAGAGCAGTTGCTAACATTTTGAAGTGTTAGTCCCAGCATGGCCATGAAAGCTTGTCCTGTCATGTTTCATCATGGAATTGTCCAGCTAGTAAAGACTAACAAGGGTGAATACTGGGGGCATACAGAACCCCACCCCCACATGCTTCTGAGCCCCTTCCTACAACAGCCTTTGCACAGCATGAATGTCATGCACATAGTGGCTGGAATTGAAAGGTTTATCCTGTAGACACTAGGAAGACAAGCAGTGTAATATATGAGTGGAGAGTGAGAGGTCTGAAGGCTAGAAAGTGGTATGTTAGAGTGACAGAGGGGATATCTGGCAAGTTTGAGACATGATAATGGGTAAATTCTCTCAAATAAATCAATAATACAGTATATCAACAGTGGAACAAATGGTTTCATGTGGTATGAAGGGGGTGTTAAGACAAACCCTCATAATTATATCTCAAGTCTGCAGTTACCCTCAGTGCTATAGGGCAGTTTTGGTGTCTTCCAGCATTTTTTTTAAAGTGTCTTGTCCACAACTTTACTGTTTGGATTGACTTTCAGTGTTGTTGCTAGATATAGCAGGCTGTTTATTTTAGTCAAAAAGCTCAAATAAACCTGTTGTGCACTACCTTGCCACTACCAAATCATAATGTGTTGAAGGGAATTTTACTCCAGCTCTTGTGAATTAAAAGTACCAGGAACTTTCCAGTGGAAATGCACCTGAAAATGCTTACTTTCTACTTGTACAGTTTTAGCACATAGGTTTATAACAATTTAAAAAAAAAAAACCTCAAAAGGAGCAGCAAGTCCTCCAACCTATGCAACCCATAAGGCCGTTGGTCCTTTCCCTCACATACGGTCTAGAGGGGTTGTAGTGCTCCTTTGGTTGTGGGAGGAATTCCAACAATTCCGCCAGCATTAACAATGTACGTTGCACTACTAAGCTTTATGGACATTTGTTGTCACACATTTTAAAGTGTATTATACTGTAATTTTCACCTTTGGTCCCAACTAATTAACTCAACTTGAATATTTTTTGTCAAGTTTTGATGATGCCTAAATAAAAAGGAAAAAAAACCCCCACACATTCACACTACAGATTTTCAACCACTGCTCCAGTGTACACAGATCAAACCTCACAGCATCAAGCAGACAGTTATGTACAAAAGGATGCTAATTCCTCTGGACTACATACAGATGTATCGTATCACCCATGTGTACGCCTGGCACTGCCCATATGCAAACCAGGCTCCAAACAGAGGACAACACAGCCAGGCAAAGCTGAGATCTATTTACTGCCCGGATTTAAGAGAGGGTCCTAAACAACTCCACTTTTGGCACCGAGTGAAAACACAGCCACAGGCTTGTGATAAAAGATTAATTGAATAAAAATGGTGCTTCAGTCAACGAGAGAGAGAACAACAGCATGTGGGAGATGGGGATTATAAGGTTAGAGGAATGCTACTGAACAAGCTCAGCACACTGACCAGCCCCTATAGTTAGGGCCAACTTGGACTCTCGTTCAAAGACTTGGCTTCACTCCTAACAATAATACTAAGCTGGTTTGTGGTGTGCATTTAGTGGTTTTCTTCTTTCGCTGTTTATTTGCCCTTACCAGTTTGTACAGTAACTGACTCGCTTTCTCCTAAGCTTTAAAGTCATATAAAGTCACATGAACAAGCATTTTCAAAGTTTTGTTTTTGTTTCTGGACATACCATTGTGTGGATTGTAACCCCGATGGTACACTTAAAAGTTTCAGTCCAGCAAACCCTGAAGAACTTTTTAAAAAGTATTTACTGAGGGTTAGAAATACTTGTAATAAGGATAGGGTAGGAAACTGCTGATAATTAGATGCTTTCATGTTTCAACTCCAACTGGACAAACTCCATCTAGGTTACTTTTTCTGCTAATAAAAGTGATGTGTGTTGAATTGTAGATGTGCATACATTCTTAATTATTTTATTTATCAATCTATTCTAACTTTTCTACCTCTGTTTTCCAGCTACACAAGGTTAATTAGGAAGCAGGGGTACATTTAGAGGGAAAGAAAGACTTTAGGAAGGAAATCCTAAAAGGTCAGCCATTTTTCTTTTGGTCAGAGTGTCTTAATGAAGACAATCCCCTGCTGGTGTAGATGGGAAATAGGAATGGTGAGGACTATAATTACGCAGCACCTTTGGGTAAATGCATTAGTTTATTATATCTAAATATCAAGATGGTGTTAAGCAGGATATTATTTTAAAGTACAGAGGTTGATTCTGATGTCTGGTTTTGAGACCACCCTCCTTTTACAGGACAACAGTATATGTCATTTGTGCCAGCAGGTTATTTGTTCACTCGAGTTCAACTCCAATGAGTTAGTTTTTTTTTTTTTAAACACTTTTTGTTCCTAAACGTGACCAAGTTGTTTTTGAGTCAAAACCTAACCAAATCTTGTTTCTACTTTGTAACATTAAATATTTGGTACAGTTTACTGATTGGACAAAGTAAGGCTAATTTTGTGGGCCCCGATTAGGGATACTTGATGCATTTATATACTGTAAATAGCCTATTCTTGCTTTTAGCAGTAACCTGATATCTGAAGCAACATTTAAATGAAAAACCTTCAATAAGTTTTCGTTTACCTGTTAGACCTTGACATCTGCCTTAAATGTTCTCCCATTTTTCCTCCCTCTGGTCTACTGCTTGGTCTACATTTCTACCATTCACTGGACATTTAATAATATGCCCAAATGTATTAATTTGTTTCTATAGATAATAACATCTCTTTGTTAGACAAGCTCTTATTAACTTACAGAGATGGCATTTGACTTCAGCCAAGATAATGCAACCGCTGTGGTTCTATTATGCCTTTTCATCAGTTACGGAATTGGTTTCACACTTTCCTTGAGAGCAGCTGTCAACATGTATTGACAGGAGACAATGTGATGTATTCGTGTATCCCACGCACTCCTCCTTTGGCAGGTAGAAATGATGCCTGTGAAAATGACTATTTTCAGCCACATTTGCTTTGCTGTTACAGCTGATGTACAGGCATTTGTTGATAGATGTGCTCCACCCCAGTGAAGGTAACTTCATACATATTGTTTTTCACATGAAAGCAGTTGGTGTGGCAGGGAATTTAATGCAGCACTTACTTTTCCCCCTCCAGCTTAGAGTCAGCAGCAGAAACATGGCTTTACTTGTGTGACAAGATACGTTCATATTGTAGCTGTATCCAACATATTTGCAAACCCAGGGTAACGTTTTCTCCCCATGTGGCTAATAAGTGAAGAGACTGATCTTGGCTAATGCGTTCTGCTTCTCTCTTCTGAAAATATTTCCTGGGATAAATGTGAGGTGCTACATTCAGATTATGGTTTAATCCCATAATACATGTTCTTTCCCCTCTGTGGTGGCTCTGACAGAATGCAACCAAGCAGAAAAGGAAAATCAAATCACTCTTAAAAGTTGGAGCAATTTAAAATGCTTCCCTCCTGCTTCCCTCTCCAGCTCTGAGCTGACACACTGTAAACTTTCTTGACGTACATCCGACACACAGTAGGCTAAGCATTAAAATTCACTGCACCTTTGCTCTTGAAGACACACAACACATTTACACCGGCAACACACAGACGCACGTGGGCACAAGTACACACCCCAACCTTTTGATGCGGTGAAACCAAGAGGCAGCTGTTAATTAAAAATTTGAAAGGATAATGTTGGTCTGAATGTATGTCTGAGACTTACAAAAGGAAGCAAATTAAAATTTGAAATGTATCCTAGTGCCCCTTGAAGGAGATCAAAATTAAAGCAATAACATGAGCGATGCCATATTTCAAAGTCAATGAGTTGAAGTGGTGAGTGGTACTGTATCTTCCTCGCCTGCAGTGTAAGAGTTCAGCGTGTGCTGATCAAGGCACTAAGGTGCTCGCGAGGGACCCACGGTGTTGCAGAAAACTCACATTAGAGACCCCGTCATACTCTCTTCACTCTGCAGTTTGCTGTTCTGTGCCTTTTAAGAGCTTATGCTCAGTTCACTGCCTCAAGGAGGGCTTTGACACATTCCAATTCAAACAAAGCGTATCATGTTAACATTTAGAATTTACTATTGACTGCTTATAAAGGTAAAAGTCATTATTTGCCTGTTGAAGTGAAACAGTATTCGAGTTCAGTTCATGACATTCCACTTCTGTAACTCGGGAATTAAAATTCACCATTACATTTGGCGATATCAAACCATTACATTCAGACATTCTAAATGCCACTTGTAATTTTTTTCTTTAATGGTCTTTAATGTTTAATATTAACAGTTTAAATTGTGTTATTACTATGGTTTTTTTTTTGGTCTAAACTTTTGCACTGCAAAATAGGACATAGTCTGTTTTTCTCTACTTTTAAAGCTCTTGTATCGTTTTAAACTATAAACTTAACAACTGGTGAGCAAAGTTAAAGTTTGGAAACAAAAATCTTTAGGTATTATTCATAAATCCTTTAAAAAAACAACATTAAATTCACTTACTTGAAACTACATGTAGACGCTATAAGATTATCAGCTGATGCCATTTCATAGTGTTTACTGTAACCCAAGTTATCTTCCAGTTCCAGAGAAAATCAGATAATCTTGTTCACTTGTCCCCAGAAAATCTGATAAATCTATGATGCACCACCGCCCCAAAACATGCAGCGATGAAGGAGTAGTAAGAGTCAGAGCACCAGTAGTCAGTAGCATGGAGGCTCATGACTGAGGCTGTAGGGCCAGAATCACCAACAGAGCCTTGACTTTTGTCATCTAGAAACTAAGCTAATTGTAAGTAATTTGATCTTGTTTTCAGATTTCAGGTAGCTGGACATGCTGGCTGATTTTAAGAAATCATATTCAATAGCTTACTACATGGGCAGCCAAATGTGCTTCTTTCAAGCAAAAGAAAGCACATATCTAAAATGTGTCTATTTAAATTTGATCAGGCAATTCTGAAGCATGTACAAAAAGTCATGACACAAATAAAAACTTGTCCCACTCCAATTAAAAAAACAGCACTTTGTCTTACTATTTTACTCCTTCCAGCTGCTCCTTTATGTGGAAGTAGACATTTTGCAGAGAGGGAAGCTGACGCTACTCCTCATATTTACAAATCCGATTCATTGAATCAATATTGAACACTGCGGGTGCTGCTAAGAGCCCCATTTACCGTAAACATCTCATTTCCTCTGGATCTAAGAGGTAGGAATTGGCATTCCGTGTGCCTGAGCTTGTCACTAGCTTTGCTGTTCAAGCCCATCCACACCGCCTAATGCCTCAGCTCTGTCAATGGACCATTCAGATGCATTTATGTTGCTCTAGCAGGTGTTATTTACTCTTAGAGATTGTGCTTAGGGGATGTGGGTATTGTGAGACTATGTGACTGGTCATGTCTGGGGATGCAGATGAGGTAAACAGTGGAGGTTATGTGGAGAAAAGTGAGATTTGTCTGTCCTGCACTACAACTCTACAGTGCTAACCATTTAGAAATAGGGTTGCCCCTAAGGGACAAACATACACATCACGTGCTCAAGATCAACAGCCATCTACACAAACACATACAGTAACTAGGAGTTTCCTACAGTAACTAGGAGTTTCCTACATTCTATTACATCTTGAGACAACAGGTAACTAGAATTACCACTTTGTGGTGGTATACCTCCTCCGACTAGTCAAATTCACAGGTATGGGACAGAACTGAGGCCACTGACTGACCATCAAACTCTAATCGGTTCATCTCTGAGTGCAAATGGACTAAATGCATATCGCGTTCACAAGGATGGGCCATAAGGACGGATGAACAACCCAAAAATATTATGGCACCACACCACAAAGCACAATTAAAGACTAATCAACACTCACGTAGATGTGGGATTAAAGTTTTAATTGCTCCAAGCTTTCTGCAGTCTACTGTAGCCGACTACCCATTCAAAAAATGAACTAAAGATCCTTGAGAGGCCAGCTCTGTGGCTCCAGGTCATACTCCCAGTAATTAATGGGGACCAATAACTCAATACTGCAGCCAGAGTGCAGGAGGGCTGTAGAGAAACTTCAGATTACAGACACATTGATTTCTCTGAGGACACCAAGGTCCATCCACATGGGCTGTGGGGTTGGTGGTTGCCATAGCTACAGTACCTTTTGCAAGAGATGTCTTTAATTGCTTGATTAGTCTTTGAAAGAGCTGTGATAACAGCATGATGTATCATTATGAACACATGACTTGCCTGCCAAGAACACCAGTGATATTGAACATCAGGCTATATCAGTACTAATCTCCGACTTGTGGCGGCTGGCAGGCTACCAATTTACTTGCCATATATGTTTGTCAGGTTTGTCACACCATGCATGCATGAATGTTCAGCAAACCCATTTTCTGCAAGAATGTATGGGGGGGGGGGCTGTGAGGTGTGTGTGTGTGTGTGTGTGTGTGGAAAAGGGGGCC
>NW_018127992.1:870931-882835 GCF_001952655.1 Monopterus albus
TTGTTGAAGAAGGCGTGGGGGGGGGGGGGGTGTGAGGTGTGTGTGTGTGTGTGTGTGTGTGTGTGTGGAAAAGTGGGCCTTTGTAGCTGCTGAACTGTGTGCAGGGGGAATGATTACGTCTTGCTGTGTTCACCCATCACTGGCTGCTGGTCTTGTTTGCTCTGCAATTATTGTTGAAACACAAAACACCAAAAGCAGCACTTCATTTGTGCCAGAACTTACTAGTGAGTCTGGCTAGGAGCCAGCATTTCATCTGCCACTATAAAAACAGGCCACTACATTTCATTTAATATCTAATGTTAAGTTACTTTTTTCCCCCCCATCAGCGTACTGTAGTAGTCAGCTTTGATGTCTGTCAATCTTTCTTTCCTCTGACCCTAATCAGCACCATATCTATGTTTCACAAACTCCTGTTTCAGTGCTGACATCCATTTAAACTTTAACTTTCTTATTTTACCATCCAGAACCAATGATATTTGTAACAAAATCTTAATACTGTTCTACTTTTGAAAGTAAATTTAGTCCAGGCCCCTGACTATAACTTGAACATGGCTGATTTCAGGGCTTCCCAGTGTTTGTGACAAAGACAATGTGGCCTACACCTAAGTTTACCTACGGTAAACCCCCCTACCACCCCCAAAGACCTGACTTGGATACACTGAGGAAAAAACCACTGATGACACATAGATACACAAAGTCCAATTTTTCAGACAACATGGTGGTATTACAGAACAAACATATAGAAAGCTATTCTTACAAAACTGTGTTGGATCTTTTGCACTCTACCTTCTACTATGAATGAATATAAAAGCACGTATTATTTTCTCTGAAATGATACAAACAAAATCAGAGTTTTTGCAGTAATGGTATTTACAGTGGAGACATGATCTCTGATATCCAATGATAAACATCCATTTAGAAATCATACAAAGACATTGTGCAACTCCCTGGCTCATTGTCATCAGATTCAGACTTTAGTATTGAACGTAACCTGGTGATCGTCTGTACAGCACAAACAGGAAGATAGGATTAGAATCTGTTTTGTTGAGAAAAACTATTTCTGTAGACATGCAGCATATTTTTCCTCATGTAGACGTTATGTGTGAATTTTATGAGCTGCTAAATTTACTGTGCTCTCAGAATTATGACAAGTATAAAAGGCGACAGGGCACAGTTTAACACAGTGATCCACGATTCTGGCAATAGCCCTGTCCACTTCCAGTTCATTCTTAACATATAGTAGCTTTGCTTTTCAGCCCTACTTTCTATTTTTAGGACAGTTGTAACTGTCTGAGAATGTACAGTCATGCTTTTATCACTTTAAAAATATAAGATTGAAATCCTGACTTTACATATTCAGCTGAAAACATGGTTGCTGATTAGGCAGATTCCACTGCATGACAGTAGCAGCAGCAGAGTGTGTGAAAACTGAAAGCCCTTCCATCCTGACCAGTCTTCAATGGATGAATCCCCACTGAGCATTTAGCTGTGGAGACACAGCCAACCTGAAGCGGCTATAGCTCTACTGTAAATCATAATGCCTCCCAGTGCTCACTGCCTGTCTCGATTGTGTCGGCCCTGTTTGCTCTGCTACCCATGTGTCAGTACCGCTCACGTCCCCGGCATGCGGCATCTCTCCCCTGGCTGCTGCCGCCTCTTTCTGTGAGCGTCACACAGCTGTCTGTTTTGCTTCCACTAACGCCCTGCATCACCTTCTCCCCTCTCTCTCTCTCTCCCTTTTTCTATCCTCTTGCTCTCTTCTCCTCCACCTCCTAGTGATTTTCTGCCTGCTGAATATGCAGGGCAGAGTGACACGCTATTGTAATAACGTCTCACAGCGCTACACTGTCTGCCCAGACTTAAAATGAGTCTAAAGAGCAAGGGAGAAAGTCAGAGGTGAATAAAACCTGGGATGGACCAGGAGCTGATATCATCATGTTATTCTTGTTTTCTGTTCAGATGCATTTCTTTCAGGAAAAAATAGACTCAAATGAAAGCCAAGTCCAATCACAAAACACAATACAGTTTTCACAGCTGCTCTGTCTGCTCATGTTTTTACCCAGAACGCTGCACAGCCACTCTCTCAAGTTTCTCTCTGCATCTTTCTCCCAGGAGATGACATGTTTCACACTGTCCTCTTTTGGATGATTAAGAAACTGCATGCTCTGAGCTGAGCATTAAACCCTACAGCGCTGAAAGGAGAAAAGACAGATGGACAGAGCAACAGAAAGACCGACAGCAATCATTTCTTACTCTGTAGATTCCTGAGAATATGTGCATGTGGACAGACTGCCTTGCAATGTCAGCATGTTTATCTGACTTTGACTATCAACATCAAGTCAATTTTTCAGAATGCACTTTCCTGTCTCACACACACACAGGATATAAAAAGAATTGTGTACAGTCAGCACTAAACAGATGGGTTCTTGTATCCTGGATTTCAAGACTGTGACTGTTTCTGGTTCTGTTAACTATAACAGACTGTTCCACAATATTGACGCTCTGCTGTCTTCTCCTCCTGCGTGTGAGTATATATATATATATATACAGTATATAGATAGCTAGATAACCATAATGTTGTGACCTCAGGATCTGTGTAGTCCTACATGGGAGCTGCAAGTGATAATCAGTGTCAGTGGTGATCACACTGTAGCTAGGTCACGGTGAAGTCTCTACTTTTTATCAGAGCTCTAGTGCTCCGCCTTGGCAGCCTGATAAATGAGATTAAAAAGTCACATTGGAGTCATTTAACTATTTCACCAGGAAAAGTACAGCACAGCTTTACTACATTCAGATTCAGTATTCAACACATTTGTTGATTGTGTTTGGATATTTATGTTAAAGAAATAGTGGAATGTACATTCAGTCAAATACTGTACTGTAAATTATCTCCATTTCACGTTACTTTAGACTCATAACTATAGTTACTTTACATATCATCCTCTTGCAAACAAAACATATGAGAATCTCTAAAAATAGGATTCATTGTAAACAATACTCAAGCTTAGTCATCAGAAAATGAATCGGCATCTGTTTTAATAATGAAGCAACCAGTTTCTAATTTTTCAAGAGAAAATTTGATATTTTCAGCAAGTCAAATGTTGGAATTGTCTGCATTTATTTCAGAATAATTTTTAAGTTTAGACTGTAGGTTGGACAACATGTGATACTTGAAGTTACTTTGGGCTCTGGGAAGATGAGATAGACATTTCACTTTGTTTTACAAACCAAACAAGTGATGGATTAATTAAGAGACTAATGATCAGATTACTCTGTAATGAAATGCATGTGAACATTAAGAGCCATTTTAATTGCTAGCTTAATGTTAGCTTAGCAGGGCTTCTGCAGATATGAGGTTAGAAGAGGTACAGAGTGTGGCAGAACAGGGAAGGTGAAAATTTGCCACCAAACACTACAACAATACCCAGTACTGTAAAAATACTAGCTTGCAACTAGTAGAGATGGTATTCTACTAGTATTCCTAGTACTTTCCCACCTGTTTCACCTGTGCTGTCCACATGGCTGAGAGCTGACTGCTTCTTCTAGGAACTTATTTCTACAGACTATACCCCACTGGGAAACTCAGAACTGCATATCTTCATGACTGTTAGTGATTAGCCAACAAGCTCATAACAGTTAACACATAGCAACCTTACATTACTGGTAAGTACATCTTTACTGTATACATCAGCATGCGCCACTTGTGATTCCTGTTGTGGTTGGAGAGTTGCTATCTTGAAGCAGGGGCTAAAAAAAAGACCCTCAAAACGGCGTTCTAAGAACCATTATTTTCAGTTTTTAGTTCCTGTGCTGCAGACACAAAAAAACAGGAAAAGGAGTATTTTGTCCAACACTTCTATGAACTATGAAAAAGTTCCTCTGGTTCAAAAGTGCCCAGTCTCATTGCAGGACTTATTTGTAATGTAAAATTTTTTACAGTGTGGTACTGCAACTTGTTCTTAAGTAAAGGACTGGGGTATTTTCTCCACAACCAATTAAGGGCATTTTAAAATCTGTAACATAATTAAAGTTGTTCTACTGTAATACAACAGGATGGATCTAAAGGAAGTAATCAACATCTAAAACATCTGATGTAGAAAAGCTGTACCTACAGAAGGGAAAAAAATCAAACCCGTGTGCAATCATTACATTGCCCAGCATGCTCCATGTCCATGTGCCCCCGGCTGGTAATAACCTTTTGCTAATTACTATTTCACCAGCATCTTAATATCAGTTCATAAAGCAATGCACTGCTAATTAGGGGAAGAGAGCGAGATGATATCCAATTAGGGGCCTGTCTCTTGTCTCAAAACAAGTGAGCCAACCCAATTCATCTTGACCTTGCATATCCCACAGCTACATGATGGGAGGGCAAGTTTCTTTGAAAGGACAGCCAGCATTCCCTGAAGGTTTGCACTATTAACTAGTCAAAACGAGTCACCCAAAACAAAGTCATGGCAATGATGAGGACATTTTAGGAGTGTGGGGGGAGGTTTGGGGCTCAGTATGCCTTTTTGCCAATATGGGTATTTCTTTTTGTGGCAAAGGCACTGGCTAGGCAAAGGCAGAGGAGCTTTCTCACCGAAAACCTTGGATTTACAAAAAAAAAAAAAAAAAAAAAAAAATCATTTTGGAGTTAGAAACTTTTCCCTACTTCAAAACAACAACAGACTTTATAGAAAAATCTGGAACTTGTTAGACATACAAAGGACCTTGCAGTCCTTCAATTCAAAAGCCTCACAGCTGTGACCATCACATCCAGTTTTCTATGGTCTCTGAGCACCCTAATACCAAACTAATTACTTAAAATGGGTGCGCTTATTAAAGCCACTGAATCACGGTAGAGCTACATTTAGTGGGAGAAGGAAAACATCACACTATATTTGTATCTATATATGAACTCAAGTAGCAGACAGAAAAATATTCATCAAGTTCTTCTGCAATGCCAGTGAGTCATGCAAGACTGGCCTGCCCTGCTGGTCATTTCCTTTTTTAGTTGAGACTGGTGGGCACAAAACAGGCCCTTTACAGAACAGAATCAGATTAGTGTCATGGGGACAGCTGTCGTGAATGGGAGTCATTTCTGTGGGTGTCGGCGAGGGGTCCGCCTGTCACCACCCTGTGTCATTTCAGCCTGATGGCCTCGTCCCCGCAGACATCAGAGAGTAGCCGATGTAATCTGCAGTCATTCAGCAGTGACCTGGAGAAATGGAAACCAGCGGTGGTGTTGGAAGGGAGGGCTGAGACAGAAAGAAAGTGAGCGATCTGGTCAGCACATGTATTTATCTACCTGACACTCTGAACTCTGCAGGACCTGCAGAAAACCATCCCTCCCTCTGCTGTAGCCAGACAGAATCCTAATGCATGCAGCGGTGGTAACTGACTAAAATGATAGATTAAGATGTATGCTTACTTAATTGCAGGAATCGGTTCAGTATTCTCTTAAATTGCAGCATTCATATTTGAGGTTCTGGTAAATAGTCCAACTAGCTTGGTCTGCTCCTAATCTGACTGATAATGAACTCATTTGAATATATTTCTACCCTAGTAATTACAATCTAATCAGAATTGATGGATCATTTGGGCCCAACCTGCATGAAACATTCATTATTACAAGCCACAACACATGGTCGGAGCATTTCCCACATCAAGCAGCAGAATTAGGAATGGACTAATGACGTAGGCACACTATACAAATGCATGAACCTAGCTGCCGCATGTGTGTTTTGAGCATATGCATTGAAATGAGGCACAGTATATACATTTATCTGCATTACAAACAGCCTGCTTATGTTATGGCATGTTGTACACACACACACACACACACACACACACACAAATCACAAGTCAAAGGCACATGAGCTAAATATATATATGATATACTGTACATTATAACTCAAAACAGGTGCATAAAGACACACAGTGCAGCTTCAGAGCTTACATATCCCCCCTTCCCCCCTGCTTTGTGCTTCCAAACAGCATATGGTTACTAACTTGTCTTATCAAGTGACATATCAATGTATTCACTTTTCATTTTATTATTAGAACAAACATTAGCATAATTCTCCACTTGGCAGATGTCCAGCCATCTCCAGTATCTAGACCGATGGCAGCTTGGCTTGGCTTTCTCCACATCTCTGACCTGCATTCTTAATGGCCTTTTAAAATAAATAAATAAATAAAGGAGGGCTTGAGGCCGTTCATTGGCAGCGGGGATTAACCATACAAGCACTTCCTCCATTTTGGAGATTTTGTTATTGAGTTGCACTTTGCCAGTGCTAATTGCCTGAGCCCACACAGGGTCAGAGAGGGCCACCTCCCCATTGGGATGGATCTCTCCACTTCATCTGGACATTATATTACCTCCGGCCATGATTTGCGTCAGCAGGCTTGAGTTTAATTCCCCTTAATCACATTCAGGCACCCTGGCAGAATCAATAAAAGACACAGCAGTCAGGGCATGCTTTGTCCAACACGACATTAGGGAGCTGGAAGCCCCCGCAAGCTGCGGCGGTGAACTTTATTGTTCAGCAACTACATGTGATATAAACTGAGAGTTGTCAGGCTCACTCAGTGGATGAGTGATATTATCACTGTGAGGCATTTAGCTCATTTTCTAGTGAGTGAAAATTAACACGACTGCAAGATTGTTAGGTCCTTTAAGGCAGGTTTTCTTGATGGATTTAGGATTACTGCACACACAAAGAAATATTAAGAATGTTGCTGATTGACAGACTGTTAACGTGCTTTTTGTTTTGTTTGCTTTTGTTGTTCGGTTTTGGCTTGGGAACAAGCGTTTCTTAAAGTAACGGCTATAAAGGTCTAAATATCAAATGTCTGGCCAAAATAAAACACAGTTGACTAAATCATCTTAACCACAAGGTCCATTTATGTGGAGCTTTCAGGCATATCACACAGTCTTCATCAAAATATTACAAAAGTAAGAGTACATTTTTCCCAAAATAATCAAAAGCTCCAGAACAGGTAGTGAATACATACTGTTTTAAGATTGTTTTGTCAAATGCTGTTTTCAATAGGTTTTTCCAGCCTCTAAATAATTAAACAAAAGGAAAAACAAAAAAAAAACAAAAAAGAGTACAAAGGGCAACTACACAAAACTAAACAGAACAACAAAAATCAATACAAAATAGCTTAAAGATTTCTACCATTAGAAAAGGTACAGCTTGTCTTGTGTCTTTTTATAATAAACAACATAGGTACAACAAGAGTTAGCCAAAATTTCAAGATAATTTGATTTTGTTTTTTTTTGCTGTGGATGCCTTTTCACCCTGTGTACATGGACTGCCTTCAGCAACCGAATAGAAGAGGTGGTATATAAAATGCATAGTTTATTATTTGTGTATAAATTCATTAAGGCAAACCAAAAGAAACACGTCACCCTCATTAAAACAGATACTTTGTTCCTATTTTGAATATCACCACCTTGGCATTCTGAACTGAATCCATCAGGTAATATTAGCTGCCAGACAAGTAGCAGGTCACGTCTTGGTAACACATGCTTCAGTGTGTGGGTACGTGTTTCACATTACAGACAGACAACATGTGAATAGATTTGTTTGGTGATAATAAATGAGAATGACATGAACTAAGCTGGGGAAAGATCAGCAGTAGGTCTTAGCGCATACTGGATCTCCATAGTGATATAATCTAACAACACATGTAGGAGTACAGCATGTGCCTTCTGCAAGTGTAAACTGAGTGCATAAAAGTCAACCTCCATGAAAAATGAGTAAGAGATTCGTCTGTGTTATAGACAGTCTGTATTTACCTCTTGTCTAGCCACTTTAAGCTTCAAGAGGAAAAAGGTATGGATAAAAATTAGCTAATTAAAAGCAGAGTTCCAGCAGAACAGTCTGCTGAGAAGGTAATGCATCACTTTGAAAAATAGTATGGTAATGCTGTTTTGTCGTTTTGGCTTGAGAACAAGACATTTTAGCTTTCATAAAAAAATGTTTATGGGATGCAGAGTGCTTGCTCATAGCACTGCTGAATCAGGGAACAGCTTGAAGAGAGAATTGAAAGTGTTTCAAAAAAGGTGGGGTTGTTTTTGTATAAAATCAAGTAAAAAGTGCAGTAACAGTCCTACTAGTAATGTTAAAGTAATTTTCATTTAATGTAGTGCAACCAACTGTGAACGCAGTATTGACAGATGAATTAGCATTAGTGAACAGTGGCCTATTTACCCATCCAGTGACATGGAGCAACATTAATTTAAAGATGTTTCTGCACAGCTACTGGTACTAGATGCACAACTATGCATTTGACACATTTAGATTCTTCAGATAATACAAACAAACAACCTCTATTATTAAAGGGGTAGATAGTAACTCCACAGTGCAGGCAGCAACCACTGGGTTCAACAGAGCTTTTTAGATTCCTCCTGCAACTAGAAACACACTCTCATGCCAAATGTAATTATGAGCCAAGTCCTCCAACCTATATGACCCACAGTCGCTTGTCCCTTCTCTGTTATATGACCTATAGGGGCGTCTCGTTAAATAGCGTTCCTACAGTAGTGGGAGGAATAGCAACAGCCCCACCAACATCATCATCAACGTACACCGCACTACCAAGCTTTATGGACCTTTGTTGCCACGGAAACAGCCATAAACACAATGGATGTTTTTCAATAGCTAGTATACCAAGTTTGGACTCCCGTACTAGCCAATAGCTGGCACACAGTGCATTCTGGGATACTTGGCTGCCCCCAAGTCCACACAAGTCAGCTCCCAAAGTATTCTTGATGAAATGGGCAGAGCAAGAACACTTCTGTTTTTTTTGTGCACTTGGCTGGATGCAGACTTTGAATGGAGACACTATTTGGGCTGTGATGTTTTACAAGTCCACAACAACACAAGTGCAGAGAAACGCACATATTGGAAAACACCCGATGGCAGGTTACAATTATGAAGCCATTTCATTACGTTTTTTCACAAACTACTTTGTTGGTTTGTCCTTTGTGTCTCTGCCATGTTATTTCCTCCTTTCCTCGTGTCATAATTTATATGGTCACTAGATGTCAAACTATAACACGTAACAGTTTGTCGTAAACCTACTGGCACAAATAAAGTCTACTGCTGTATTTTACAGGAGGACAGTCTCTTATGAGAGCTTGCTTATGATCATGAGAATGAAAACTATAATAGTTCTGAGCCCTAAAAATACCCAGCGAGTTTAAAGATGATAAAATGCTCACTGGTGCAGAGGAGTTCAGTGATAATTCTCTCTGCATTCATCACCACGAATGACACCTTTCACATTATGCATAGTCATTTAATTCATTGGTGAAGCTTTAATCGCCATATTATTCTGTGCTGTACCTTGGTAATGCTTAAAGCACCTTTAATACAGATTGTTTGCAGTTTTGCGGATTGATGTATTTATTTTGTGTGCATGTACCAGACAAGGGTCAATACATACAATATAAGAATGCGTTCCTGTGTGAGCATGGATGAGTGATTTCTGTTCCAGAGACAGTATTTGAGTAATTTTCTTTTCTCCTCTCTTCTGTCTGTATTTATTCACAGTGGTGTCCCTGTGGTTGACCAGTGTGGCCAAGCAAGGACTGGAGCACACAGCATTTTAATCTGTCAAAATGTCACCAGCTCCAGGACAAGGGGCAAAGAACGAGGGAGGTAAAGTTTGGATGGAAAGAGAGCGATGACACCCAACAGTAAATGCCAGTTTACTCTGGAGTGGGAGCGCACACACTTGCACCTTCACAAGAACACACAAAGAGCCTGCCAGTCAGTCAATCAGTCAGTGTCCACTTGAGGGATTTGACTTCTGCTCTCTATATCCTCGCAGACATCTCAATACAGCTCAGTGAGTTGTTCAACAGTCTGCTGGCAGAGCTCTTCTTCATGGTCATACAGTAGAACTGTGACCTCACAGCTTCATGGACGGTGAATGCTGAGGTTAAGGTGGGATTTGATTTTTGGAGATCAGGTAAACGTCAGTGTGAATTCTGGATCTATTGTTACTTTTTGCCTGTTTCTATTTGTCAGCATTTCTGTTGGCAGCTGGGGGTTTAGGGGCAACGCAATTGCCCAGACAGCTGCAGCATAAGCTTCTGAACAGCTTTTATAGGCAAACATGATAAAAGTTAAGATGTTAAATTTCAACATTGCTTTTAGGCTCCAAGTTGAATACTGTGTATACAGTGCATTTGTGTACTTGTGTACACAAAACATAAAAAGGTTTTCTCATAGGAATGCTCAAGATGGTATTCCTGGGAGATAATCTCTTACGCCAGATGAATTGGAATGAAGAAAGTGAGTGTCAACACCACAGGGCCTCTATTTTACTGTACGTGAAGTGACAGAAGCCCAGTTTTGCTTTATGGAATTATGTAGACGTTTGTATTAATGTATTCATAAGTAAGTACACTTACTGAAGTACTGCAATTCAATTAATTCCAGGCTAGAAGTACTGCTACACTAACCTCTATGGGCTCATTAAGGGATGGTCTGATGAACCTCTTACCACCTGCACGAGGTGCTTTATGGACCACACAGCCCTACGGACTACCCCACTGGGGAGCTCCCCCAAGAACTACACTCCTTCACGGGCTTTTTTCGGTTTACATTCGCAGGTGCCAGTAGGATCACTGAAGTGACATAACACCAAGCCAGCTGACTGTTAGCAATTAGCCAACAAGTTCACAACAGTTGACACAGTGAAGTTACATTACCGGTGAGTACTTTTTAAAATGTTGCTAACAATTATTTAAGGAACGACTAAGCCTCTGCAGTGGTTTCTGCTGATGGACTGTAGCTCCCCATGGCAGTTAGTGGTGGCTCCAATTGTGCTTTGAAAGTATCTACCCTGAAGTAGGAGCTAAAAGAGAGACCCTCAAAACAGCGTTCTAAGAACTATTATTCTTAGTTCCTGTGGTGCAGACACACACAAAAAAGGGGCTAATTTGTCCAACAGTCCTAAAAACTATGATAAAGTTGCTCTGGTCTGACAGCTTGGTGTTACTACTTTTGGCAAAAGACTGGGTGCAGTCATTCTGCAAGTACAATTGAGGTACTTGTAACTGTATACTACTACTATTTACTTATTTTTACATTAAGATTTTACATACAAAACATATGCTTATCCCATAAAGTACAGTAAAACAAGTCCGATCCACAGTGTTCGCACCCATCAGCCTGTAGGACTTCAAGATCTGGTGCTAACGTTTTGGTGTCAGATACCAGAGGACACTTTCAGAGGTCTCGCTGAGTCCACGTCTTGATGTGTCAGAACTGTTCTGGTGTCACACACATTAATCATCAGAGTAGAACAGTGATTAGTTGTTATGCATTTCAACGATTAACTTTCCAAAGAACTAAAAAAAATCTGCCTCAAACTTTAGTCCATAAACATGCTCAGAAATGTGAATCACTAAATTCATACTGTTTTGCTACAGCTATGCTGCAGACATCCACTTATGGCACCAAATGTTTCTTGACACATTCTAATAAGGTAACAAGTGAGCCAAGCTCAGGTATGGTGCCTCATTATGAGAAAACCTATATAACATTGTACACGCCTTTCCACTACATTATTTTGCACATTATTTAAATGAAGGAATGTGCTGCTAATTAAGAGCCAAGCTTTTTTTTTGTCCTCAGGTAAAAGTGAAAGACTCAGTTATCTCGCTGCCCTCCTGTGCAAGAACAAGTTTAGTGCTGCCTGGAGAGAGAAACACTTAGATCCAACACTGGCCCTCATGCGGTGATAAATATATTACTTTTTAAGAAGCAGTGAGCTTAATAGCTCAATAAGACATTAAAAATAAGGCAAATATTGACAGTCTGGAAATATGTGTTGAGTGTGGTTAGGAGGTGATTTCTAAAGGAAAGAGGTCTCAGCAGTTGGTGGGGAGAGTGTCCA
>NW_018127992.1:886613-887399 GCF_001952655.1 Monopterus albus
AAAATAGTGATGAGCAGGATCAGCACCATGGACAGCAACCAGAAGAACAGTGCTGAGCAGGATCAGCACCATGGGCAAAGATGTACACACATACACACACACACACACACACACAGCAGTCCCATTTTTGATAATGAACTTAAAAGGGACAACTATTTTATATATAGCAATCATGTAGTTGATTGTCTTCTGATGCTCAAGACAAACCTTCCCAAACTTAAAAAAAATAAAAATGCTACTGAGATCAGGGTCACCTCAGCTTTGACTTGGAGCCTATTGTACTTGTTTTCTGTAAACATGTACATATTGTAGTGCATCCCAAAAAGAATTTTGTGAAAAAAAAAAGATAGTCACAGACATTTTGTGGTCAACTAGCAAAAAACGTCTGAAAACCTGAGGCAATTATTAGGATTTGACCAACATATTTAATGTAAACATGGAAATATTTGTGGTTAGACCTAGTTTGACATTTAGCAAACAATGCTGCTTTTATAAATTAAGGGGAGACAAACATCTGGATGTTTTTCTTTAGGAAAAAAATATATAGATATTTAGTGCCAGTGTATCGATATGGTGGAAATATTGCAGTATATCACCATACATATATATTTTTTTTGCCCTATACATTATGGGATATTGGCTAAAAGGTCTTCAGTAATACCTGTGTTGTAGGCAGCTACCAAAGGTAAAAATCTATGCTTGAATTCCTCCATATTTCTTGGTGACTTCTAACGTCCCTTTTGAACAGGCCAGAAATAACTTGTTGGCTTTAGTGTTTTTTTTTTT
>NW_018127992.1:887858-898051 GCF_001952655.1 Monopterus albus
GATCCAAGTAATAGTAAAAATCTTTTTTGTAAAGAAATATATACTGTACATACTGCACATCCAACATGTTCTCATGCTTTATTAAGTACCTTTTGCATCTCATACTGAGGCTAAAAAGTAACTTTGGTGTCGGAACAAGATGCACAGGGTTTACAATACAGAACAGTTTTCAGTTTTCAAAGTGAATTGCAACACCACAAGGCGCCCTCCCAGATGTTTACGGTTGCTAAGGGACAAATGTTGCCAACAGTCAAGAAACCACAAGCTGTGAGCTTGTTGAAAAAGAAAAAGATTTCAGTTTTACTTAAGTATTAAACCAACCAAACAGTTTAAAAAAAAAAAAAAAAAAAAAAAACACCACACATATATATGTACACCTTCCCTTCCCCCTCTATCCTCCCTTCTCAGGTGCCCACATAGCTTTGCTGACAACTTCACAACATGCATTTTTTTGACAAATGAGTGGGTTTTATACTAATATTCTCCCACATGTATGGGCCATACGTCTTGGCCATTAGGTGTCCTAATATGTGTTGGCTGTACCTGTGAATCATGCACTTAGAAAGGGTTTGTTTTTATGTGGCAATTTAAAAATAGTTTTAATTTGTAAGGTGCATGCATACAACATACAAAAGGATGTACATAAATCTGCCTCATGTGCATTTAGTGGTTGCTTACCATGGTTTATATGTTATAAACAGCTACTTGAAGGGAATTGGTCAACACATGCCCTGAGAGGTGCAGCCTTCCAATAAAAAGGACCTACAGTAGCTGGAGCGGCAAGGTGCAAATAGAAAGCAGAATTATTTATATTCTGCAGGATTTCAACTTAATGGAACTGTGTAGTGGCTGCCCCAGAGGGAAAACGTGGTAATGAAGAATTCATTTGTGTGGATAAAATGCCATGGTGATCGTATGTTTTATGCTGCTATATACGTAGATGCTAAATGGAATAACCACTTTCCTTACAAACTAGCGGTTAATCAAACCCTGGATGACATTCATACCACACTAATAAAAAAAATACTACAGGATATATGTAATAACGAGCTGGTTTTACAACTGGTTATAAGGCAAAGGTCATAATCTTGCACTGATTTTTTTTCTTTTTTAATGTATGAATGCAGCAAAGCTATTCTTTCACAGTTGCCTGTTTCGTCATGCTTACCAGGCAAAAAGAAAGTGACATCAGTTATAATTGTTATCAGTCCATCCTCTGCACATTTAATGGGTTTTGTGATTTAGGGATCTAAAACATGGGCAAACCAATTAACATTTACTGCATGGGGAGAGCCAGGGGTGGCATGGTCACACCCAGAATCTGATTGGCCACCCCTGATTGGTGCAACCCTTGTCAGAGTCAAAATGTGATGCTTGTCAGTATTAATGAAATGAGTGAATGAAAAATGCAAAACAATAACACATTGTTCCTTTAGTAACATTTTTGCAGTATCTTACAGCTGATATTGGTCAATACCTTTTTTTTAATGTCATGTCTGCAGCATGACATTTACCTTCATTTCTTCAACTGTGTTGCTGTTGAGTACTTGGTATGATTCATTTTGGGGGATGACCAGGGTCCAGCAGTAAATCTCCCCGGCCAGGGAAGATAATGCATGGTTTATTATTTCATAGAACTAGTTATTTCATTTACTTTTTTATTTGTATTTCATATGTCACACCCCTCTGAGTCTGTGTCCCAGCCTGGCCACCAACTCCATCCCGTTTTTTCTAGATCTGCCCCCGACTTGCTGGACTCTTCAGTGGGTAGAGCAGTCGTCTCCCAACTGGAAGGTCAGAGGTTCAAATCTCGGTGCCCGCAGTCCACATGTCAAAGTGTCCTTAGGCAAGACACTAAACCCCCAAGTTGCCCCCCAATGGTTAGAGCCATCAGTGTGAGTTGGCGCCGTAGAGGGCTGCCTTGGTTCTGTACCGGAAACAAATTCCTTTTCTGTGTGTGTGTGTGTGTGTATATACATACATATAAATCATACTTTGACAAATAAAGGTTATTACTGTTATTATAATTTGCCAGTTCAATGTTTGTTCTGCGAGTTTGTGTGTGTGTAAAT
The DNA here is from genome assembly GCF_001952655.1 of Monopterus albus. Taxonomy (NCBI): domain Eukaryota; kingdom Metazoa; phylum Chordata; class Actinopteri; order Synbranchiformes; family Synbranchidae; genus Monopterus; species Monopterus albus. Next base: position 889,931 of record NW_018127992.1, read on the forward strand.
AATGTTTGCATAATGTGTTAACAAGCAGACGCTCATAAGAAGAGCAATGCCCACGTCTTACAAACGTATTCTTTGGGCTTGTTTCCCAGTGTAAACTAGAAACCATTCAGTGACAATGGGGGCAAAGCAGAGGTACAGGCAAATGCAGCGGAGGCTTGCACTGAACTGATTCCACAGGCTGTTGCAATGTTTCAAATCTGTAGCTATGATGGCTATTGAGAAAAATGAGTCTTTGAAATGAGCACTGTTTGCATCAAACATCATGAATAATTTTGCAATGAAAGCTACAGTACTTTTGCATTTGTGCCATTTCATATGTAAAGCAGAATAAGCCCCGAGTCTGTTCTTCTTTGCTTCCTTGTTTTGTCCTTGTCACAATTTTGCAGTTACGTTAGCATCACATATTTATGTGTATATATATGGGTCTGTAAAATATAGCCTGCATGCAGTTATGAATGCAATCAAGTCAAATAAATATGTACAGGCAGGTCAGTTCTGCCTCACAACAATACGTATGCACCAATACCAAGTTTTATCACCAGTACTGAGAGCTAAATAAGCAAACCCAGCATCCCTCCAACTTTGTCGCTCTCCCTCACCAGTTTGCCTGATAGGTAACACAGACAAAATGGGCAGAAGTAATGGAAGGCAACACAGGCGAAGGCACTGCCAACAGCTCGAGGGTCCTGCATGTAGTGAGCTGTGCCCATGCGACAGATGGATGTAGTCTCTGGACTGATTAATGTGCTCGCTGGCCTGTGCCTCAGTGGCCACAGCAATGAAGGAGTTCACAGAAAGTGGGCTGGATATTTGTTCTGTCTCCAAAACAGGTGTTACACTTGTTTCGTCCTCTCATTCCACCACAGTTTGTAAAGCTGAATGATCCAACTGAGCATTTCTGACATGAAGGTCAACCAAACATTGTTCCCTAGCAGAATTCATAAATGAATCTAAGGCAGGTCAAACCTTGTGTGTGCATAAATTCATCATGAAACATAATGAAACACTGCAACAGGCTAGAAGAGAGTAACGCAGCCAAAGTCAAGGTTAAACTTATTTATAAAGCCTAAGTGCCTTACAAAGCAACAGATGACATAAACAGTGGCTTAAATTATGCAGGCTGTGTGGTTTTAGCAAATAAACACGTCCCCACTGCTTAGCCTGTGCAAACCACAACATGAATTTATTTCATTCCTTTACTTATCTGACTTTTTCTGGTGTACATGCCACAGTGCCTCAGTGTCAGCTCGGTGGAAGAACCTGTGGACCCCCAGTCAGGGAACCATATATAAAAACAGAAAAAAAAAACAAAAAAAAAAACATGCCTCCTTTCTCCAGAGCCAGATGAGCGCTGCTTCTCAATCACACCATAGCAAGCTTGCCAGAGAGCCAACCAGGATGCCAGAACTAATAGTTGTCAAAGCCAAGCAATAGCGATGCTTATCTGTGCTGAGCCATATTTCCTCTGCCTCCCCTAAGATCTGGCTGGACAGTGCACGTTATCCCTCCATCCTGATAAACCTCAACTCCCACACACAGAACCCACTGCAGGCCACATCCAGGTTCTCAGTTGCAAGCACTACGTTATTTCCAGAACAGCAACCACGACAGTCGTCCTCTTGACAGGAGGAACAAGTCGTTTTTGTTCCATAGCCTACCTAACACTCTGCTGACGCACATCCCCTCCTCACAATATCACGTTTTTAAAGATCCCTTCTTGCCCCTTTGAGATTAGTGGTGGGTTAAGAAGAAAAATGGCTTTTTCAGCACAGTGGCATCTAATCTGTTTGGCCAGCTTTAATTTCCCTTGACGATGTAAGTGCTGGTGGGCCACAAGTACACGACAAGCATACTTTTGTCATAGGACAAAATGACAGTAGGAGAATACTTCAACTCCTTTTTCACATCCTGGAAACTTGTTCCCTTTTCAGATGTATCCATGTTTGAAAACTAACTGCATTTAAAGAACCTGACTTTCAGATTCTGAACAAACGATAAATGGCTGGAAGAAAACCCGCTACAAATGCTCAGATTCAAGTTTGTGTTTTCTCTTTTTCTGGCCTAAATCCACAAATCTGCAGCTCAAATCAGGGACGCACCAATCCAACAGTGTGCTTGTTAAAGTTATCAGGTATCAAGCAGAGGTGACCAATACAGGGCCAATTAAAGTTTTCTATATTTAACCATACAGTTACTGACTTGTGGTCCAACATTGTCACTTACTGCATATGTCATTTTAAATAAAATGGAAGAAAAGGGCAGGGCTGGTGGTCCAGGGCAGAAACATCACCAGTACACTCCCTGTCTTTAGTATTTATTTGCAGACTAAGGCCCCTGTTGACTCTTTCAATTTACTCTAATTTTTCCCTAATTTATTTAATTTTCTTCTTTAATACTTTTCTTTTTAAATAAATATATATACCAGACTGCAAACACTTGTATACACTTGCACTACACATCCTCGTGCACAACCAAATGTATAACCTCTACGCCTCCTTTGTATCTGTATCTTTTGTCTTGTTTTCTACATTCTGTCCTTTTAATGTGCTATTTTTGTTGCCAAAATAAAAAAAAGGGGGAAGGAAGATAGGGGCAGTGGTACCGTCAACTATTACTCTATAAACGAAAGAGATATTTGCAATTGCTGACATTACCCATGTTTACACACTGATTTGTTTGTTAGCTATACAGTACTGAATCAATATGACTGAGTAAAGTTCTAGTAGTTTTCTTCTTTGCAGCCATGACAGAAAGAACAGTGAATTTAGCATTGGCTGTGATCAGGTTTTATAGATGGTTAATGCCGTTTGTAAGCTCTGTAAATATACACAATACACATTACCAGCAACTACAAACCTGTGTTAGGTTAGAAACAGTGTGATAAGTGCACATCAAGCTCACTACTGCCTTTCATGAAGCACAAGCATAATCCAAGATGAGGAATGTTTCTTTTCACAAAAATGAGGAACACTACTTTTTGAGCTTCCCTTATTGAGTAGCATATTAGTGAAGCAATGAAGGGGCTATAGCTGTGAGGTTACTATTTGTCTACACAAAACAGAGGCTATTTTTCTTCCTGACAGGTGTAATGTGCCCGTGTTACTGGCATAATGTGCAAGTAAGATGAGAAACATGGGGGTTTCTCAACCTCCTCATGCAAAGAGACTGTCATTTATGTTGAAATTAAATTAGTCGGCTTGACACTTTGACATGGCAGTTCAATCCCTCGTGTACCCCCCCACTCCCAAAAGTCATCCTTCAATATCATGAAATCAGAATTACGCTGTCAAATTGCTGTCTTGTTTCAAGATCCATCGCTTTCTCCTTCAGTTTGCAAGTGCCCACTGCACCTCGGTGGAAAGACAGACTGAGTAATAGAAAGGCAAAAAGAGGGATGAAGGGAGGAACAGAGAGGGAGGAGGGGTACCAAGGGAGGTAGTTGAGTGAACCCGATCTTCATTTTCTAGCACTCTGTCAGCGTAGCCTGTCAGTGTAGCCTGATGTGATTACATAACAATAAGGACCCTGCAGACTTAACCGCTGGGCGTCTGTGATATCTGCCTGATAAATACACTCAAGGGCTTCAAGTCAGTCGCGCAACGAGCCATGGTGAAGGCCAGTGACACTTCCAGTGGTGAAAAGTATTATCGGCTCAGCATGTCCGGGATAATGACGAGACAGTGCTAATCGCAAAATGCATCATGCTTCATATTTCTCATAAATACATATTTGATCACTATTAAAGCTCAGCTGCTGATGAAATGTTATATCAAAGCTTGAAAACAGTCAAGCCAGGTCAACATGGAAATATGCCTATTTCAGGAGATGCTTCTATGGATCCTATGACAGGGAAAGGACAGACAACCATATGGGTCATACAGGTTGGGGGACTTCTCCTACATCCAATCTCAATTTTGGTGTGTGGACCTTTGAAGTCCCCTTCTCTAAAAATGTTACACTACACTGTGCAGAATATTAGAATCAGTATCCAAAACTGATTGATGAATCAAGTTATCAAGAAAAATGCCAACCACTTGACTGTTTGTTTCTCAAAGTGTAAAATTTGTGTCTTTCCTCTATTTTATAACAAAGTAGACTGAATTTGTGGGGTTCAGCCCACACAAATTGGCCTGGGAAATTATGTTTTCTCAGTAGGAGGCACATTTATTTAAAAAGTGAACAGTTATCTGCCACAGAACTAACCAGTTGCAGCCCTACCTCACTTTGCACAAGTAATTCAGCGGCCACTTAAGATTAAGAAAATTGTGAAGGTCTTAGTAGAGCCAAAGCATTACTTCTGAATGTTCCACCCAACAGCCAGTAGAAAGCCGCTGAAAGTGAGATTTGATGGGAACTCCTCACCATCTTTGCCTGTCTGTCAACCAGGTGGAGACTGATAGCCAGTAGCCGATATGGTACGGAGCATTTACCATGGCATGCATTTGTGCAGAACAGTCCTCCATCACCTCCCTGAGCACTTAGCCTAGGCGGCAGGTGGAGACCTGGCTCATTCCACCCCTGACAGCTGAGACTATTAGGGTTGATGCATGATGACCCATTCCTCATCCTACATAGGAAGGGGTGATGGATCCACGTCAGCTCCAGGATCCAAATGGGCCTTCCCTGTTTGGAGCCAGAGGGTGGGAAAAGAAGCATGGGTGCAGTTGGGGATGTATGATGGAGAGTTAGGAGGTTGATTCATGTGTAAACAGTGCTGGGGTACCTTCTCTACTGACCACCAGGGTCCAGGGCCCAGCTCCTTGGTGAAGAACAGTAAAAGATTTTATATTTATGAGCTGTGGTGCCAAGAGATCCATTTTTTATGGCCAACATTATGAGTAATAGATGTTACGATAAAGTCACTTTCATTTTAGATAAAGACTCTTTGTATTTTATGATGGGAAATTAAACCATGTGACAGAAGAAAAGAAAGTGCAGTGAGTGGTAGGAAGCTGTGTACAAGCAGACAACCCGAATAAAAACACTAATGGGCTGCTTTTGGAATTCAAATCTGCCTAATGAAAGAAATGTGATTTATGCCGTGAGATCTTTTCTGCACTGGTTAAAAAAAATTTTAATCAGGCTTTAACCTTTCCATTTCCTCTTACTGGCTTTTCAGCTTAAATTTACAATAGTGAGCATACTGGTTTTTTGACCTTTAATCACAAAGGTGAAATAAAGAAACAAAAATAACTTTGTTAAACCTTGTTAACAGCAAAAGCTGCCCCTTTCAGCATAATCCCGCTCTGATAATGAAATATAAAATATTGCTTACTATACATAAACTTCAGCTGACATGCAATCTCAAATGTGTAGACGCGTGCACATGCACACACCGAATGCAGTATAATGAATAATCACAAAGTCATAATTACCTTCTAACAACCCTTTTCTCACTACAGTGCATCTTTGTGATTGAAGTCCACCCACACTGAGTTAATTGCATTTATTCCCCGATGCCACAAATATGCAATTAAAATGCAGGCATTACACACAGCCCTGCAAAATCATCAATACAGTACACAGTTAAAAATAGGACCTGTGCTTGTCTCTGGAGTGCGACTGAAAATTTGTTTCTGGACAAGCGAGGACAGCCAAAGAAGTGGCTCGGTATTTGCACTCTTCATGCTTTTGTTTTGCTTTTCTGCTTTAGTATCACTGTCACCATCACTCCTTTAGTATCTTCAGTGACAAAGACAAATAGTATATTGCAACAAAATTAGTAAGACAACACTGCATGTGGTTAATTTTGGTAGCTAAAAGTAGAAATATATGACCTTTCTGAAGATGGATTTGTCCAGATACTCAGGAGTGACTCAGGATTTCAAGCTGAATACACAAAAACAGTGTTGAGTCAAGCTGGATGTAATACACCAGATGTTCTGTTTGGACAATATCAGCTTTTACCATCTGCACATTGCATTCACTCTTCAGTCTGTCCAACTGTTAAACAAGAAGATGGGCTCTCAATGGGTCATGGGTAGCATGCATAGTTGCTTACAGTCTTTTTTGTGCATGACCCCTTAAAGAAGAACTCTACCAATTTTACACACCACAGTCCACAAAGTCTTTTTGTACAGCATTACTGCATGTGTGAAAGGTGGTTTTGGAAAGCTGTGTGTGGCCACAGAGGGAACTGATACAATGAGAAGAATGTGATAAATTGCCTTGTGTAGGTCTGAAGACTACAAGTGTGAAAATGAAAAATGTATGGAAGTCTGGGGTTAGAAAGAGGTCAGGCTACCAGACCTCTGTACTCCAAACATCATCTCTGCTTGAGGCTACAGTAACATAGCATAACCAAAATCTCAGAGTGAAATGCTGGTCGTCATGCTGCACTGTGGGTTTTCACAAGAAAAACAATGCATGGGTCTGCTGCATTTGCGCCCCCGTCAACAGCGATTTTTATGTTGATCTGTGACGTTATCTTCTGATGGCAATTTAGCTCCCATGGATTATATCAGAAAACAGGGACCAACAACCTATGTGGCCATTTACTTTGAAAGGCTTGTTGACAAATCCCTATGGAAGAAAGCCAGAAGCCTACCCATAACGCCTCTTCTCTTCTAATGAAGCAGACTAACAATGCTTCTATTGATCAGTTGGCCTGAGGGGCCAGCACATGTGTCTGCATGTCTGTGTTTGCTAGCAAATCAGGCTGACAGAGACTGTGTATACTGTATATTTATTTTTCAGTGTGTGTATGCGAGAGAGTGTACAGTGGACACTTTGAGCACAGAGGCAGAAATTCTTAATAATGCAGCTTGTCAAGCAGGCTGGCCCCTTCTCCATTTGCTCAGGCAGGTAGAGCGAAACGCTGATGATGCAGTGTGCTGACCCAAATACACTACCTGCTCCCAGCAGACAGTGCCAGCTGGGGCAATCTCTGTCTCTTCCATAAACCCTTACAACTCTTTTCATATCTTCCTTTGATTGTTACAAAAAGAAGGCTAAAGTGTTTAAGTTCTTCCCTTATTGTCCTGCTTTGCCCTTCTCTCTCTCTCTCTTCTTAAAAGCACTTCTCCAGATGCAAGATGATCATGCTGACAAGCCTTCAGTCTCTTCTTTCTGGTCTCCTTTTTCCCTTGCAATATCCTCTGTAGCCTGGTTTAAAAAATTTCTATCGAGTTAACACACCACTGAGTTAGCCAGGAATCAAAAGCAAAGATGCTCATCCATGTAATGCAAAAAAGCTGGAGACATAAAGGCTGATCAAACAGCTCACCACTTGCTGACAAGGGGGGAAATTGTGCAGAAAATGTATCACAGATAAAGTAAGAGCAGCCTTTTGATCAGCTACACAAGATAATGCAGACAAACACGCTGCTCAACCATGCTCTCAGGCTGGTTAACTACAAACATACCAGATGACCAAATTTTTGCTCATTTCCTCACTAGACAGATTTAAAAATAAAAACCTACAAAACACTCATGTCGTGTACATCACCAGCATGTGCCCTGGGAAACTGCTGTAGCTGCATCCTCTTGTACACAGACAATCTCCAGAGTGAATGGTGTAAATGTGAGCAGAAACAGAGCCATTCCTAAGGCTATCTGCCCTTGTTAGGGTTAACCTGCACCTGAGCAAGGCATTCAGTCAGTTGCCAGCAGTAAAACTGCTGTCGTACTGGACATTCTTAAATATGTTCATGTGTAGCACCGACTTTTAAAGGTCAAGAACAACTGTTTTTCCTGATACGATTTTACTGAGTTTATACTACATGACATCACCATTTCCCTCCGCTATGCAAAAATTAAGCCAAAATACTGAATACGGTGGTGAGACCTCACCTGAAAGCCGCTCATGGTTGAGCATTCTAACAATCAAACCACACATTTGGTGCCACACTGGTTTCATTTATATATGGGAATGAATAAAAACCAGACATAATGAAATCATCTACTTACTGGCTGTTCTATTTGTACAACAGTCCCACAGACAGAGTACAGGACATTTATCTCTATCAGAATATCAAAATTCTAACTGTACAGCAGAGACAACTCGGTGTAACCATAGCAGTTCTGAAACTTGAATCCTTTTTGCAGTTGAATCAGTGTGGTTTGTAGTGAGGGGGCTTATGCATATAATTACATAGACACTTATTTTCTGCATGACAGACT
>NW_018127992.1:898065-911293 GCF_001952655.1 Monopterus albus
TTTGGGGGGGGGGGCGGGAGTATCAGGTAAATTGGAATTCTTTCGTGTTTTTTTTTTTTCACTAAGCCTGTGTCCGAAAATTACTTTCTTTTCTGCAAAGGATGATTGTGCAACCAAAAAGGAAAATGATAAAAGGACAAGTTAATATGGGCTACATGAAAAGGTGGGGGTACATCTCTTTCCTTGTATAGTTTCATATTAGATGTTACTCTAAATTCCCTGTGCAATTCACAGTGGCGTGGAGTTTCAGATAAATTGACTCAGACTGCCTGGCACTATCAACAGCTGGGTTAACAATGAATTATTACAACATGTTGCTTTTAATATCTTCATTTGCATAATTAATAGAGCTGCAAACCTCACTTATCGACTCGCCTTCGATTTTCACACTTTTTCCTGTATGAAGACTTTGATGACAAAATGCCTTCTCTTGCTTGGCCCACATACATACTCTAACTGGAGGTGCAGAGGGCAATATTAACACATTCATAAGAGGTTGCGTTTACACTTATTATTCCATTATCGACCTTGATCTGAAATTTGCATGATGCTTTATTCAGTGGCAATCAACGTTTGCTAGCCTGTTGAGTTTTAAACCAGTGACTGACATTGATAAATGAAGGGGTCAGATCAACACAAAACAAGAGGTGTGCGCACACACACACACATCTAACAGGGACTAAAATAATTGAAGCCGTGGAGAAAACAGAGATGAGCAACTGGAAAGTGAAAGCACAGATTAAGACAGGCAAGTGTGCTGAGAAAGAAGAAAGCCTGATGCTCAGGTTGATGTGTAGACACCCAGTCAGACAGCCCCTTCATCCCTTAACCCCCAGCCAAGAATGGAGAAGTAAGACTGGGTGGGGGTGTAGGATTGCTGAAGCTCATTTTTGAAGAAAGAATGATAGAAGGAAGGAAACAGAGTTCTTGGGAGAAAGGATGAATAACAGCTGATCTTCTGAAACAAGGAAAAGGCACGAGTCAATTGGACAGCAGGTAGAAACGCATAGCTGAAACGATGCGTTTTCATCTGCAGCTGAGCTTCCGAGTCTTTAAGACAAAGCTTAAAAGATTCAGACAAGAGGATCTCGATTCAACGCCCTGTGCCAAGCAATGAACATTTCACTACTCTAATTCAGTTGCACAGCTTGAGTTAGATTGAATTCACAGAGGAATATGAAGGTCAGCTGCTGTACTATGTACTCACTCAATCTCCATGGCCATTAGTGCTTACTTAAAGCCATTAATGTCCATTATCATAATTACCTTTACTTACTCGCAGAAACCGCTGCCAGAGTGAAATCTGCAGAAGTCGCAGTGTGGATTCCCTCAGAATTCTCTCCGTCAGCCTTTAGATATTTTTCCTGCCTTTACGTGTTTTTGTCCACTTTTCCACCTGACTGCCCTCATTGTCTTCCTGTTTGTTGTTGTTTTTTTAATACAATCTGGAGCCGCCTCCTGCATATGTTCACTTGCCATGAAAAGGTGCACCATTAATATGCAAGTACATGTCATGAATTAGTAATGCGCTCATCCATGCCGTTGTGCCACTGTGGTGTACTGTATGTCAATTTCAGTAAGAAAGTAGCAGACGGAGGATGTTTGGCGGGTTGTACAAATGTACCTCCCTGCCAGCCACTGAACAAGGAGGGGTGTTGTTCCCCTTAAGGGGGCAATATGTCCCCGTTCCATACCTGCTAGTCAGCTCCCAAAGGGATGCAGTTTCCTACACAGCACAATCCTTCCCCCACAGCAAAACTGTGGGAGAACTCACAAATAGAACTTTTTAGGATCATCAGGACAAATGTGGACTGCATCAGTTGTGCATTTTTCATGTCCTTGCTTATACTCACAAGTGTTAAAAAGTAAAAGTCTCCCTCTGTATACTCAGTTCCTTCTAGACCTCATTAGAGAATGTGTCTGTAGTGACAGTGTGACTTCTTTTTGCCCATGACGAACATCCAGCAGGACCATTTGTCATTCTCCTGAGTGAGTTTCTTTTTTCCTAGCTGCTGAATTCACCAAGCACCATAATACTTAAGGTCAAAGGTTGATAACAGCCAACAATCCAATTTCACAGCACCTGCCTCTGACAGACACCATGTGATCTTGGGTGGGACTCCCTCCCGATCCACCTCTCTGCATATCCTCAAAAACACTCTGAACTTAATCAAACTTTAATTAGCCCTCTGCTTTGGTGATAATTGGCAGTCGAGGCAGGGTCAGAGCTCTGCCTTGACTTTCCCCTTCTAAAAGTATTTTAGAAGGGGAAATTGCCTTTACAAATACACAAACAGTTTAAATGTAAACCTGTGCCGAATGGTCAGACACCGCAAACAAGAAAACCAGAAGCACATCAACCTTTATTTACCTGATTTTGTTCTTTCCACCCTCCTATTTTTCCTTCATGAGTAGAGTTCATGCGGTGCTTTACCAGCTTAACAGCCACACCAAAAGAAATTATAAATCCTTCTGATGAATGTTAATTGCAACGTTAACCACAACCCTATCCTTCCTTCAGCGTGATGAAATGTCTAGCTAACTGGGTAGAGCCATGAGAGTGCACAATAGTTTTCTGGTGTCTAAGAAAGGAAAGAAACCAGAAGGTACCAGAATCGTGAGCTGAATGAGAGATGATCACTGATGATGTGATCAAAGCCTGTCAGTGTGGGAGAAATCTCGACTCCAAGTGTCTTGAAGCCATGAGGTCTTCGTTTCATATATGATTTCTGCCTGGGATAAGCAAAGGGCAACAAAAAACCTTTCATTGGACACCTTCACTGCACTTCATGCATTAAAGGTCCATGGCTAATCGAATAGAAACTCTCAATAGGAGTCTCACAGGAAAGAAAAAAAAACTGACCTGAATAAAAAATAAATAAATAAAAAATTGTGCATGATATCGAGCAGAGGTCTGAAACATGATACATGGTTGTGTTTTTAAAGCCAGAAAGTAATAAAAAAAAAAACAATAATGGTCTAAGGCTGTTTGACCTGATGGAGAAAATCCATGCCAACCTAATCTTGTAGGTGCTATGATCTTCTGAATCAAATGCCTGTGAAATGAAATCAATGGAGTTACTCACTCCAGTGCTACATCAATCTGCAGAGATTGTGCTCCTTGTGGATTTAGAGGCCTACTGTACCCTATAAGACGACTTGAGTCAGTGTTAATGTGAGAAGCTTGAGGATGGCAACAGGGGGCATTCCTCCCTCAGACTACGATACATTTCACATCAGGGGCATTAGTAGTGATGGACTGTGAAGTGCACTGGCTTCATTTGAGAGAGGAGCAACTAAATAAAATGATTCCAAGGAGACACTGTTTTACTTGCATTCCCCTAAGGCTTAAGTCTGTGTTGAGCAAGAGATCGTTTCCACAGACAGACAGAAAATGAGAATACAAACATTACTGTCACAACAAAAAGGCAGCCAAAATCTTTGAAATAAGTTGTCTTCACTGAAATCAAATTTGCAGCATTGATCCTTTTGTCTGCTCCCCATCCCCACCCCCACTAGACTGCAGCTCCACTCATTACTTCCCTCCTTCATTTCTCCTTCTCCATGTATTGCCAAGACCAGCACTAGTAGCATTAGTCCAACACTTGACAGCATGTTATCCGACATCCTGATAGAAATTAGTTTGTACGTGTTATTCGACAAGGCTCTGAGTTACCACTGTTATAGATGGGAAAAAAAAGCACGCTGACATACAGAGAAGTGAAATGCAATAAAATATAGAAACAGATGATGCACACTTTAGGACAATCTTTTCTAAAGGGCATTCATAAAGTTTCACTCCTATGCATTGATGAAAAGCGGTGAAAGCAGTTGTACAAAATGTGAAGACTGATGTCAAACAGAAATGACAGTCTCTAAACTGGGGGGTAGTCTATGGCACCACTTAACCTGTTCAATCCGGGCCTGACATCTCTCCAAAGGCAACAATCATTCACATCTCGATGCACGTGACTGTGAGCCACATGATGGCAGGGGGGCTAATGATCCATGGGTATTTTCAGCTGCCCTCAAGGTATTAGCGACTCAATACCGTTGATTCAGAATTGAAGAATCTTCTCAGATCAAAAGTGAAATGTCTTCAAGAAACTCAAGTCCAGCTGAGTATTTTTAGCACTTCAGTTATACCATGACCTGAATGCACGAGCATGTAATTGCACAAAGAACGGAAAAAAAGTCAAAGAAAAGTTCAAATCCCATCCCCTTTCTCACCTCTGCACAATGCCCGTTACTGTGTGAAGTGGGCCTGATTGACAGACTTCAGAAAGTTCAATACAAATTGATGGATGCAGCCCCCCTAATTCCATGAGAAACCTATTTTCCCAAAAAAATGATTTGTATGGTTTTGGAAGGCACAGAAAAAAAGATTGACATCAGCTCATTAAAAGTTTTTGTGTTGTTCTAGAACCAGAATCAGCTTTATTGGCCAGAGGAATTTGACTCTGGTACATCGGCTCGCAATGTGCATGTACATATCCCCATGCAAGGGGCAAGTAAACCAACATAAGGCTGTGTAGTATAACAAAATAAGCAGTATTAACAAGCAACAAACAGTGCAAACAAGGCAAAATATAGCAGTATAGAAGGACAATCAATCAAATTTGTCATTTAGCTTGAAAAACTTGTGGAAAGCCATGAGGGAACAAGGTTTCAGATTCTCCCCAATGATCCAACAAACACTTTAAAGGCATTCATATGCTTCTGTTGATCAGTCAACAGTGCAAGTACCGCCCTCACTTTGCATGCCTTTGACTGCAGTAAGTGTACATTAGAAAGTGAACCACACTAAAGTTCTATACCAGCTCAGTGTCTTATGAATAAAAAGCTTTGCTCAGGTCGACATGTCCAGAGAAAATAGCAACCTAATTTTTATGGCTGTAGATTAAAACTGCCCATTAATGTCCATAATTTGAGTTTATATTCCTAACATAGCAAAACAAAAAACTGGAAGTACTACTTTGTGGCTGTATACCTCCACCAACCAGTCAAATTCATGGGGTTGGCACAGAGGCGAGGTCACTGATCTTGACCTTTGACCATTAAATTCTAATCAGTTCATCTTTGTGTCGAAGTGGGACTTTTGTTCCAAATTTGAAGAAATTATCTCAAGGTGTTCCTGAGAATCATACATCAAGCTACAAATCATTAGAAAGTTTAAGCTCTCACAAGAAGGTACAGCCTCCAGCCACGGCTACTGCTAGCATAAACAACATTAGCTCAAGTGCACTCAAAGCATTTTCCATTTACCTAAACAAAGCCAATGTTGGGTTCTTCTAAGTCCTTTTGTATTATTCCAGCCTTTAGTGTTATGGCTGCCTTTTCATTCTGGATTATTGTCAGAAAATGATCTGAACATGTTCAAGTTCAATCAGCTCCGACTCTGATATTACTATGCTAATGTTAAGAAGTTTTAAAGTCTCAAATCCTCCCAGAGTCTATGGTTTATCCTCCTCTTAGAGTCTTCAGTTGCCAAATCAGGAGCAAAAAAAAAATAAAAAAAATAAATCACACATCCATTTTGTTTGTTGGCAATTACACAAGTTGTCTCGTTTGTGCCTTTGTAATGAAAATATGTACACTATCAAGCACAAGTGATTTAAATTCAATTAATTCAACTAAATGTCATGCATTATAAATGCTCTTTGATCATTAGGCAATGACTTTTTTTTTTTTTTTTAAGCTTGCCGAGTGTTTCTTGTGACGCTACTTATCGCTGTGACTATGGTAAATGGCTCCGTTCACTGAAATATTGTCAAGGTGACCAGGACAGAGAGGAACAAGGTGGAAGGACTTCTGACTGCATCATTTAACAGAGTTCCTGCTGCTACCTTGGAACTAAAGAAAAACTGACATTTAGTTGTAAACATCTTTAGTACTTTGACTGGCTCTCATTGATTATAAGTCTTGATGTTGACAGACTCTCAGGCTGTCAGACACCTTATACATTGGCTGGCGTTTGTGTGTGTGTGTGTGTGTGTGTGTGTGTGTGTGTGCACTTGTAGGTTTGCTTTAGTGTGCACGCTGTGTGTGTTTGACAAAGCTGCCCAAGGTCCAATTATCCAGGGATCCTTCTATGTACTGATTTGTGATAGGATTTTGAAGTCCCCTTGTAGAGCACAACAAAGTTACCTCCCAAGGTCGGAGCATTAGTTTTCAAGGATACCAGTTAGACACAGACTGGGGAGACTTGTATCGCAGCCGAGCTTATAAAAAGAAACTGGGGAAAAAAGGGGAAAGTCTTTGAAGCACAGGCTTCATGGACTCGTCGATAACTGGTATTGACCCTTCCTGCTTTTATTTAATAAGGTTCCCAGTCCTAAGGCTTGATTTTCAGGATTCTCATTGCTATGCTAGCTTTGCTGCAGCATGTTGTCATATTGCTGATGCGATGTATTTCCACACTGATTACACCACTGGGATTAGCTCAGATGCAAATGAGTGTGTTGATATTGCTAGAGAGGAGTGAGCAAAAGAACATCATAGTCTTACTGTTTGCACATAATATAAAAATAAAAGTTATACTGTGTACGTACTATACAATTAATGCTTTCAAACAAGCTGTAACACACAGAAATAACCAATAAAGGCTAGGTACACACAAAGTCTTTTCATGTTCAGGGAAAGGTCTGAAACATAGCATCCACCACATAAAACGGTGGAAAGGATCCAAACCATGCAGGCTTACTTTGTGGGAATCTGGCTTTCTTGAAAAGCCCGGGAAACATGAAAAGAAATGTCAGGCAGAGCAAGATTAAAATGCAGCAAAGAAGAAGTCCCCTGTCTAATTACACTGTGGATTAAATTCTGATCTGCTATTCTACACTGAAAACGTCAGCAGGCTGCAGCATCCTTGCACATTTATGGAGTGCCATAACTGTACGCTCAAGCATTTTACTTTTAAATATAAATAAATCCAATTTGGATTTTGTGAATGGCGTGTTCACAGATGTGAAGGTCACTTGAACACAGCAGCTGATTTTATCATTCTGTTCTGTGTTTAATTGGTTTTGCCTCTTTTGTGTGAGGGTGAAAATCATTTTGCATGTTGTGAGATTTATCAGTTATTTGTTGTACAAGGTGTACTCCTGTGTTTAACCTCAGCTGGTATATGGCACAGGACGTTGAAAAGTAGAGACTAGTTTTATGACCTCTTGCTCCCCGTTGTAACAGCCTGATGCCTTAGTGCTGTGACACCAGTGTTCATCTCTACTGCAGCTTTCTGTATCCTCCATGCTTGCATTTGAATTCATAATTTCAGTCTATTTGTCTGACAGTGAAAAACAGTTTGTCATTTTGATAAAAAATGGTCAAAAAAAGCTACTTCAAATATAATCTTTGCATTTCTGGTAGGTAATATTTTAAAGGTATCAGAAATTATTCCGCTCAGCTCCACAGCACCGTCTGAGCCTCTGCCTACCTCTTACCACCCCGTCTTCCTGATTGTTCACAGGGCCAAAAAGAAAATAGACATACTGTCTACAAACTGTGGTCATTTTTATATGGTCTGCTGCCAAATTAGGTTTTTAAAATTGGCATTCCCTTTACTGAGAACATCTCCAACTGCTGCTCTGCCTCACATATGCACACCAACGTGATAATCTTGTCTGGAAATAGCAAACTGAGAGCCCTTTGGCTTCCCGGGGGAACCGTACCAAGCTGAAATGCCATATGGAGGTGGGTGTATTGTGTCTGGTGGGAGACTGTGGTGAAACTACAGAAACAATCCAGGTACGGAGGCGGTCACTATTAAGCGTCACCCTCCTGAGAAACGGGGCATGATGGGAGTTGCACTTTGTGTCACTTGCTCTCACAGTCATGTTTCGTTCACACAGCTGTCACAGCTACTTGGCTTGGACAAAGCGAAGACTGATGCAAGATAATTGCTTTATATAGTCTTCCAACATAAAGCGTGAAAATCTGTTGGCAAGAAAACAAAGAATCAAGCTACAAATCAATAGAGAATTTAAGCTTTTGCTTGTATCTGGTCCTCGTCAGAATAACCTGCAGCCTTCCAGACTGAATTAACACCATTCTAGGAAATTCTTAAAATAGAAAGGTGCTAAATAAGTGCAGTCTATAATTTATGTCAGGACACCGACTCCAGAAAATATGCACTGGTGCTTTTATATTCAAAAGCACTGCCATAATCTTATAACAGAACTGCTGGCTTACAAAATCTGATGCCAAATGTACCCATAGAGACCAATGATATAGTGCCGATATATAAATTTAATACTCAGTTTGCTCAATAAGATCAGTATCTGCAGAGATACTGCATCTATACATAAACCAGAGGCAGAGGATGATGACGGAGATGGCAATGATGAGAAGAGAGTGAAGACCCACAGCTAAGCAAGTAGGTGTGTGCTGTGTGGCAAAAGCCGATAAAAACCTGGATGTTCTATGGCTGCGGGCTTGTGCGTCTGTTCTTTAGTCAAACTGTCAGATGCAATATATGGCAGGTTTGCACAACACTGTTTAAGATTACTCTTATTAGGACTTGTGTTGCCCATCCAGGCACTGTGGGTGTGAAGAGCTCAGCAACTACTGTAAGTTCTCCCCCACTTGACCCACAGGTCAGCACATTCTCAGTGTTCATAGAACGCCTGACTTACAAATTAAGCCTTAAGGGCAATAATATTATTAGTCATTTCTCTACAGCTGGACATCATGTTTCATTCAAACAGTAAAAAGCTTAAACCATCATTTTAGAACCTTGTTTTTACTTTGCAGATTGGATATTGATAAAACAGCTTACAACCAAATGCAGCATGTGCAATTTCAAAAAGAAATATGCCAAACCTGCAAAAAATAAATAAACAAATAAATGGAATCACGGTTCCAAATCAGAGTCAACACTATGTTTGTGTCAAGCCCTGAACTTCTCCTTAAAAGCAATTTCCTTCCTTCCCCAAAGTTGGGGACAATCTTTTGAAATGCTGCGAGTAAGTGGAAAGTAAAATATTGAACTGACATCTACAGAATTTCAATGTGGTGAAAAAAATGCATTATCATAAAGTGGGTCCCTGCATGTTTCCCCATGTACACTGGGAGGAGAAGGAGAGAGTAGATGTTATATAACAGACAGATGCAAACTTTGTGACAAACAATGCAGAAGTATGTGCGGGTACATCCATGCATAGAGATGTAGTCTGTGTGGGCGAGGTTCTATGTAGCTCCAAACACGTTCCTACTTTATCTAACAGTGTATGCAGTATGTGTGTGGACACTTTCATGTATGCATATGTAAGTGTGCACATCACTATGTGAGCCTGATAAACAGAATGTGCAGTCACCTTTAGAGTATGGTGTTGAAAACTGGGGAAATACATACAAAAGCTCACTTCAACCATTGTATATATTACAAAAAAGAGCGATAAGAATTGTGCATAAGATGGGGTATAGGGATCACACCAATGGAGCTTTCATACAGTCTAAATTGTTAACATTTTTTGATTTAGTGGGATATAAGACTGCTGTGTTTATGTATAAAGCCAGGAACAATTTATTACCTGGTGGAATTCAAAAACTATTTAATGAAAGGGAAGGGGGATACAATTTAAGGGGTCAGTTAAATTTAAAAATTCATGCTATACGTACAACCAAAAAAAGATTCTGTATTTCCATAAGTGGGGTAAAACTATGGAATAATTTAAGTGTGGACATAAAAAATAGTAATAGAATTGACGAGTTTAAACATAAATATAAAGGTATGTGTCAATCAAGATATATGCAAGAACAGGCTTAATGATTAATTAGATGGAACATTGTGGGTGTGGTGTATGAATGTTAACACTCTGAATTAATTCTTTAGTATATTACTTGTGTGGTGTAGAAGAGAATTATTTAAGAATGTAATTATGTAAGAATGTTAACACTGTTATAATTTTTTAGTATATTACTTGTGTGGTGTAGAAGAGAATTATTTACTGCTTGCAAACCAATGATGGTAAGATGATGTCATGGGGTAGGACTGGATAAGTCTGACTTCTTCCTACTCCATTCAAGCATGTACTAGGTATAAGCAAATGCTTATGATTAAAGGTTTATGCTCTTTAGCTGCTTAACAGGAGCCTGTTTGTCCTCAGAGAGAGCAAAAGGAACACAGCAAGGGGGAAAAAAAGCATGTTTTATCAGTCACGGGCAGAACTCGATATTTAGTCATTTTTCTCAGATTAGGCTTATTCATAAGGTCCTCTAGGTGAAATGGCCTAGAAGATAAAGAGATTAAGATCACATTCAGAAATCCCTACCAGGGGAAGAGGGAGGCTTTTGAAAGAAACAAAGCTTCCAAGTTTCTACAATTTCACACCGTTTTCCGCTCAGTGATTTAGATTTGGCTTATGCTTAACTTCTTAATGTTCACATGACCAGATATTTTTTCTCTTCCTTAGATCAACTGAGAAACCAAAAACCACAGCAGACTGAATGACTAAAAAGGAAACCAACCCTGGAAAACATTCATCACCAAAAAGGTTCCTGACAACACATGGGGGAGGGGGGTCATGCATTCATTTGAAAGAATTCAATAAAAGTTAAAATTTTGAAAGATGTTACTGGAACAGAGGAGGAAACACCCGATTATTCCGTTGGTCGTCCAATCAAAGCTGTGTATGGTCACATTTGCTTTCCAGGACATCATCCATGGCCTTGCTGTCAGAGAATTTGGAGGGACCCCAGGTGGCCCCAGGTGTCAGTTTAGACTTGAAAATGACAATGTCACACTGCCAATGTCCCTTTTTCCCGCTCACTCAGTGATATCATAACTAGCAGGCAATCGAGATTTCTATAAATGGATGCAGATGAATTGGCTTCACATTTATTAATCAAATTCCCAACTTCTGAAGCCATTTTCATACCAAGCTGTGATATGTCTAGGATACAGGAGCTCACAATGACAAAGGCCTTTAACCAAGAAGTTAATATTTTAGACACTCATCTACTGAGAGGATTTTCATCTCTTGCTCCTCCCTTATTTAAAATTCTTCCCACTTCCTTCCATTCACTCCTTGGGGTCAAATGAGAAAGGTGAGCTGTGTTGTCAGCATGCTGTCCTCTGGTCGCCGAAATGACCCTGCATTTAACGACTAATCAGTACTGTCACAAGGGAGGTTCGGCCCCCGTCGACACATCGATAGCCATTCATGCTGAGCCACTGCCCTGCCATTAATAAAGAGTCACATTTACATAAGTTGGCATTGACACAGTGCTCGGGCTCCGCCTACACACAAGGACTCCGCATACACACGGATTCATTACAGCTGCAGTAAGTGCATGGTTTCTCAGTTCTTTAATGCGTATAGTGCTCCCTTTTAATTCAAGAAACTATTAATGTACTTATTACACTGAACTTCAAGACTGTGCTTGAGAGTCAGTGTCATCTATATTACACAGTATTAAAACAAACTTTTTAAATTACAACTATCAGAACCTACAAAAGGACAGACTACGTACAGTATGGCCACATAAAAACAAACTAAATCCAACTAAACAAAACGAAAGTTACAGCTGCCACATAATGGCAGTTGTTTTGCACTGTAATACTTTATGGCTTCAAATCACCTGTAGTGCAAAAACCAGTGTTCATGCGTCAAGAAAATTTATACAGTCGAATCACTCCAAGTCAGATTGCATCAGGTCATTTAACCCAAATTTAATTGTGGATCAAGATTACACACAGGTTTTGTGTGATTCATGTCACTGAGATATTACATTTTGTTTGTGTACTAAATCGGTATAGTTTATACGAGTCTGGTGTGGGTGTGAGGAAAACACATTGTAGCATTTGGTCATATTCGTCAACTGTCAAATTTGCACTGTGTATCCAAGTGTTATATTTTGTCCCTCTCATTAGCACTTGTCTAAGTGAGACACATACCGCAAAGAAACATATTAACACAAACAACACTAAGGCTGGACGTTCAACGCTCAACAGTTGTCTCTCTAAAGAAATGACACATATTCAAAAGGAGGAAAAAAAAAGTGTTACAGGACATAACTGTCACCATTGCACTTTGGCTTATCAAAGCTGACTCAACAGCGCTCAATAGTAATACAGTGGGTACGGAAAGTATTCAGACCCCCTTAAATTTTTCACTCTGTTATATTGCAGCCATATGCTAAAATCATTTAAGTTCATTTTTCCTCATTAATGTACACACAGCACCCCATATTGACAGAAAAACACAGAATTTGACATTTTTGCAGATTTATTAAAAAAGAAAAACTGAAATATCACATGGTCATAAGTATTCAGACCCTTTGCTCAGTATTTAGTAGAAGCACCCTTTTGAGCTAATACAGCCATGAGTCTTTTTGGGAATGATGCAACAAGTTGTTCGCCCCTGCATTTGGGGATCCTCTGCCATTCCTCCTTGCAGATCCTCTCCAGTGCTGTCAGGTTGGATGGTAAACGTTGGTGGACAGCCATTTTCAGGTCTCTCCAGAGATGCTCAATGGGGTTTAAGTCAGGGCTCTGGCTGGGCCATTCAAGAACAGTCACAGAGTTGTTGTAAAGGGCCTGGTTCGGTTCAGGGTCTTTCATCTTACATCTGCCTGCGTGCAGTTTGGAGGTGCAAGATACCTGAGCGTGTAATGTTAATTTTACCTGTGATCCTTTGAATAAATCAGCACTGTTTTGTAGTTACTTGGACTGTCTCGTCTCTGTTAGCAATGGTAACAAGAGCCATAGTCCTGCAAGACCCTTTGCTGTGACACTCAAATTTAACTTAGGTGCTGTCCATTTCTTCTGATCATCCCTGAGATGGTTCTACACCTTCATTTGAGTCCAGCTGTGTTTGATTATACTGATTGGACGTGATTAGAAAAGCCACACACCTGTCTATATAAGACCCTACAGCTCACAGTGCATGTCAGAGCAAATGAGAATCATGAGGTCAAAGGAACTGCCTGAAGAGCTCAGAGACAGAATTGTGGCAAAGCACAGATCTGGCCAAGGTTACAAAAAAAAATTCTGCTGCACTTAAGGTTCCTAAGAGCACAGGGGCCTCCATAATCCTTAAATGGAAGACGTTTGGGACGACCAGAACCCTTCCTAGAGCTGGCCGTCCGGCCAAATTGAGCTAACAGGGGAGAACAGCCTTGGTGAGAGAGGTACAGAAGAACCCAAAGATGACTGTGGCTGAGCTCCAGAGATACAGTCAGGAGATGAGAGAAAGTTGTAGAAAGTCAACCATCACTGCAGCCCCCC
>NW_018127992.1:911623-931165 GCF_001952655.1 Monopterus albus
AAGGTTCACCTTCTAACAAGACAATGACCCTAAGCACACAGTTAAAATAACGAAGGAGTGGCTTTACAACAACTCCGTGATGGTTCTTGAATGGCCCAGCCAGAGCCCTGACTTAAACCCCATTGAGCATCTCTGGAGAGACCTGAAAATGGCTGTCCACCAACGTTTACCATCCAACCTGACAGCACTGGAGAGGATCTGCAAGGAGGAATGGCAGAGGATCCCCAAATGCAGGTGTGAAAAACTTGTTGCATCATTCCCAAAAAGACTCATGGCTGTATTAGCTCCAAAGGGTGCTTCTACTAAATACTGAGCAAAGGGTCTGAATACTTATGACCATGTGATATTTCAGTTTTTCTTTTTTAATAAATCTGCAAAAATGTCAAACATTCTGTGTTTTTCTGTCAATATGGGGTGCTGTGTGTACATTAATGAGGAAAAAAATGGACTTAAATGATTTTAGCATATGGCTGCAATATAACAAAGAGTGAAAAATTTAAGGGGGTCTGAATACTTTCCGTACCCACTATACGTGGAGTTTCTTTGGAAAAAGGGTGCAAGACTGATGTTGCCACATGAATTAATACATTTGTGTTAATTTCTCTGCTCATCCTAGAGTATTTCTGTCAGAGCTGGCAGGATGCTCTGTTGAATGCCGCTTTTGCCGTTCTCTTTACTGTTGCTAAGGTGTATTAAGCAAGTCATCTTTGGAGAGACAACAGAGTTAATGTTGAACGATAACATCTAAAAGGTTTTATTCCTTGTCGCAACCACATGCCAATTTGTATGCAGAATTGCAGCGATATTTATAAAATAACTTTACAAATGAACTCAAGCCAGACACAATATGAAAAACTGTTGATAGACTGCCATGGACTGTATGCTGCGATTTAAGAGGTGGGGTGGTTCCAGTAGAAGCATCTTGGTTGAGGGTGGGGAGCAGATGGCAGGAGGATTCCGGGAAAAACAGTAAATCCTTTGATATGTCTGCAACGTCTCATTCACAAGAGGCATCGGCAAATATGCACAAAAGCCTTATTCTGGGTGCACATGGGAACTAGTGACAAATTGGAACTTGGAGAAGTGATGAGAGATTAAGTATGCTTGCCAAGGTTGATCAGTCCTATCGCTGCTGAGATGGCAGCAGATCACTTGAAGGCCATCATTTATGTAATGTTACCTGATGGCACTACACAAATCTAATGAGTCACCATTTTTGCATTTGACAACACATGAGCAAACAAATTACTGTTAGGTAACAGGAACAACATGAATATACAACTCAAAAGAATTTTTTTTTAGAGGTGATTTTTAACACGCACCACACCCATTCACATGAAATGCAAATAAGGAATGTGAAGTTCTGACTGTGGTTCACTGGGTAGAGCAGTTGTCTCCCAACCGCAGGGTCAGAGGTTCGAATCTCGGTGCCTGCTGTCCACATGTTGAAGTGTCCTTGGGCAAGATACTGAACCCCCAATGGTTAGATGGTTCCTTGTATGTAACATACTTGTCCAATATAGGTGATTATCCTTAAAGGTCGTGCTACAGAAGTCCAAGCGATGATGACCCGCAGGTGCTGGTTCTGCCAAATTCAAGGAGTGTTAATTCCTATATTGACAAAAAGGCAATTGGAAAAATGTCACTACTTGGTGCAGGTGCTGAAACTTCAGGATGACTGTGGGACAATTTGAGGAGTTGCTGCTGCCACAGCACTTGATTTGATTTGATTTATTCTTTCAAGCATGTAAAGACAGTTGATATATCAACACACATAATTTTACACATATCCAACAAATGCTAATCCAGTATCAATTTGCTTATACCTAGTACATGCTTGAATGGAGAAGGAAGAAGTCAGACTTATCTAGTCCTACCCCATGACATCATCTTACCATCATTGGTTTGCAAGCAGTAAATGATTCACTTCTACACCACACAAGTATTATACTAAAGAATTATTACAGAGTATTAACATTCATACACCACACCCACAATGTTCCATCTAATTAATCATTAAGCCTGTTCTTGCATATATCTTGATTGACACATACCTTTATACTTATGTTTAAACTCATCAATTCTATTACTATTTTTTTTATGTCCGCACTTAAATTATTCCATAGTTTTACCCCACTTATGGAAATACAGAATCTTTTTTTTTGGTTGTATGTATAGCATGAATTTTTAAATTTAACTGACCCTGCACTTGAAGAGGCAAAGGAGCAATTACACCGACCCAATCAACCTGAAATAGTGCCCTGCTGTGTGTCTGAGGTAAAATATATATAATGAACATAACCTTCATAAATAGAGAATGAAGCTGTCATCAGTGTTGAATTTTGGATAAATTTGCCATTTTGGGAGCATCACCCTCATAAATCATAGATATATGCACTACATACATCTACAAGTTTTTTAAGAAGAATCTATCCCATTCAGGGATACAGTAGCTTCACCGACATCCAAACATCCACTTTATTGTTACGTGCGAGCACAGTCGGGACAGAAATCGACTCATCTGCAGTGCTCGTGTTGGCTGCCGACAGCTGCTAGCTGGCGTTGGCCTGCGAACCAAGAGCTGCGTGAAACTGAGATCAGGATGCAGTCATTTTTCATTTGTGTTTTTTTTTTTTTTGCTGCTCATTTCCTCACCAAACAACAATAGCGTAGCTTCATTACCCGCTCTCACAATATAATCATATAACCCATAATATTAGACCAGGTATCTGGAAATTTTAAAATAGTTACAGAATAAAATCTGAAGTTCCCAATTCCCAGATTGCTTTTCCCCAACTTCACATCATGTTCCCATGTACCTACATGTGTTTTGGTACATGCTCTACACACTCACTGCTACAGATAGCAGGTTTTCCTGCAGAAGAGAAAGAACTTCTGTTGTCAAAAATACTGAGAAAAGTTCCATCAAAAAAACCAAACAAAACCCACATTTCTGTCCCCATCAACATACACGGTGCAGCACATTAGTAGTCTCAAATACACACACATGCACAGATGCACTGTGAGCCTGTGTTATTAAAATTAAACACATGAGCTGTGGAACTGTAGTGCATTTATTTGGCAGACTCATCTGAAATTTAACTCTTCATTATCATGTCTGTAGAGTCTATATTAAAAGGAGCTTTCATCTCTCCATGAAGCCCCACAATCCCCATTTAATGCTATCCAAATAGAATAAAAACATGTTTTTCAAAACACATTAGGAAATGAAAATGTCATGCTCATTTTTCCACATAATGGCGGGTTGGCCAATAAACTTTATAATTGAAAATATATTATAATTGGCACCACCATAAAATGTGTTTTTCTATAAATACTGATGGAAGGTAGGTAATTAAATTCACCGTTCATGGGAAATTTGCACCACTGCACATTGGTAGCTAATTTCCTCAGGGAAATTAATCTCTGTAGGGTGTAGGATGAACACTGACCACTGTGTAAATATTGACAGAAGGGGAGAAAAAGGTGGCTAACTAGCTCGTACATGAGACAGCTAAATTATGTGTGCACACAGGCATATGGCACATTCACAGAATGCCTGGTGTTTATAAGGTTCATAAGTTTAAACAAATAATTTAGGGAGAAATAAGTGCATAAGCTTAAAAAAGGTTTTAGCAGTGACTAATTTATATAGGTATGACTATTTCACACCAGCACTGGAAGCACAGCCACTCATTTTCACACAAGCTATATACATTGCTAATCAAAACGGGAGCAGTGCTGCAGTTGGCTTCCCCTAATCAACCAACTGATGCGCGACATTCACAAGCAAGATGAAGCCGCACAACAAACCATGACAATTAATGGCTTTGTCTGTAAATTGTGCACAGCTCTGCCCTTCCAACTGTAGAATCATCACGATGGTGGATCCCCACAAATCACACTACAGCTGCTTTGGATTGCAACACCCCATGTTTGGCTTTGAAGACTCTCTTGGCATGCATTAGACAGCTGGGCTTCAGCCATGATCTGGTGGTGCCAGTGGGGCCCTATCTTTTTATCTTTTTAGTCATGCATCCTCTATTTGTGCCTAAATATGTTGGCTGTGGCTGAAGAATGACTTCAGGGGCATTTCCTAGACCACTGCCAAAGACTAATAGTTTTCTGGAGTACGTCTAACATGTCAGTCTGATTTCATCCCACCATGTATCCACTGTGTGGGAAGCTTGTGGGTACAGCGTGATTAGAGCCCTAGTGGGCCAAGGCCACCACCTGAGCCTCCATCGATTTCACTGTATGTGAACCATCACTGTCCAGATGATTTAGGCCTTCTTTTGAATCCTTGCTTCTGTCTATGTCCAAAAGTAAGAAACATACAACAACCCTGCTTTTGCACTTTGTTGTGTGTGAGCTTCGTCCTCCAGTTTAAGGAAAAACATTTGACCCTATTCTTCTTGCATGTTGGAAAACGGGGTTTTGTGTTTTAACAGTAACTGTATATCATGTATTATAGTCATAAGAAATGTGAAGTAGTTTCTAAGTTTACCTACAGTATAAAGCCTTATAAATCGTGACGTGATCATTTCTTCTAGTGTGAAGGTAGTTCCAGCTAACCTTTTGGTACAGTGAAGACTTGCTCCATTTGTTAGATACGTCATTAGTGATACAGTGTAAAGGTAGTGACTTACTAAGAGGCTTTGAACAAGTCATATTTGTTTTATAATCCTTCCCATAGGAGCATCTCCTGAAAGAGCGCTACTCGGTTGGCAGGTGGAACAGCATGAACCCCACCAATGTACCTCACACCAGAAAGCTTTATAGACCTTCATGATGGAAACAGTCATATATATATATAAATAAGACAGCAAGCATAGCTGAACTGCATCATCTTGGACACTGTCATAAGCATGCCATGAGAAATATGAAACTTTATTAGTTTCATTAGGTTTAGCCACACAAACTGCTTGGTTAGGTGTACATGCAGGAACAAAGCCATACATCACAAACTGGAAGTGAATATTATGGGCAGTTTTTTCACTCCCTATCATATTTATAAGGGGGAAAGATCTCAGTGGCTCCTAGAGAGGCAAAAGTGTTGAATACAAGACAAACTGTACACAAGGCTTCACTGACATGACATACAGCCAAGTCCCTGCCATCCTTGATATGCCAGTTTATTAGATAATAAAATGACTACAAAGATCCCACTCTACAGAAAATCATATTCCTGCATGATGAATTCTAAAGTAATAGTCAAAGGCAACAACACTGGAAACAGTGATGACTAATAAACTCTTATTTGATAAGCATTGTCAGATCAGTCTGCAAAAATGATGTGAATGAGTTTCCTGAATGATTCCCCTAGAGACATTCATCGCTGTCTGTCCCATGATGTTCTACCACTCATAACAATAACATTAAGCACTCAGGATTTTGCTGCACAACACCTGCCACATTATGTGATGACGTGAACCATCCTACCATCCCAGTTCCCATCTGGCAGCTGCCAACATTATAACTGTTGGCTAACACAGGGGTTAATGAAACCCCTGTGTTAGCAAACACACCTCAGTGTTCAGGGCTCAAGCTGCTTGGAGATCCACATGCAGCCCTGAAGGATTGGCTCCATTATGGATGCCAGCACGAGGCTACACACACTTTCTGAATAAAATAATGCTCACACCTGCTACCTGGGCTCAGCTGTTGCCATGCAACACAGAGATGATGCATTCTGCTGTGTATCTTCACGCTGTGTGCACAATGTCTGCAATTACAACACGATTAGTGGACTTCAAAAAGTGTTAACTTGTATGTACAAGGGCAATTGTTCTTGCTACTATCCAACATACTGTATTGCTCATAATTTAACAAAGTAATTCTAGAAAGTTTTTTCTTTATGAAGGAAAGGACCTCATTTTATTCATGAAAGAATGGCTTTTTGTAAACGTAACTTGTCATCAAGTGCTGTTTTACATTCTTCTGCTTTCAAAAACATCTGTGCACCTTATGGATACAGGTACAAACTGTGATCTCTGAGTTGGACTGAGCTTATCAGCATCCAATATATAAAGCACAACTTGCATCAAGGAACTTTTAACATCTTTGCACCTTATGGATACAAGTACAGACTGTGATCTCTGAGTTAGACTGAGCTTATCAGCATCCAATACGTAAAGCACAACTTGCATCAAGGAACTTTACATTAAAGCACTATGATTTAGCTGTTTTTAGGGGGTCCTTTCAGTTTTTTTTTATTTCCATATTAAGAATTTTTCCCATTCAGCTTCACAGTTTGATAATGCACAGAACAGTCATATTTAATTCAGAAAATCACATGCAGAAGTTTCAGTGTTCAAGTCTGAATTTGTCTTCTGTTCGAAGGCGAGGAAGTGTTTCACTTCGAACAGCGACTTGCTCAATAATCCGTTAAGTTCTGTTGCTTCAGGAGGCCTGAACATGCAGGTACTCCAGGGGGAGCCTAACCATTTGCATCTGACTTCATGTGAAATGAGGAGGAGGGAATATCTACTTTGTCGCCATCAATACCGGGCCATGCTCCCTCACACCTTTTCCTTTCTCAGTATACTTAGTGAATGCCAGATCAAAGAGCCAGACCTTTCCTCTTTGGCTTTTAAAAAGCCTTTGAGGATGCAACGACATTTATCACAGACCCCGTCTTTGAAACAACATGAAAAGACGGATTCTGATATGGGGGGCGGGGTCCATTTATGTTTCTTTAAAAAGGGATGTCAAGGTGGCTCTCACATACAGGCAAATTTAAAATACATATGGGTAGTGGTATAACAACTGTAGTGCCTCCTTGCAACAAGTGGACCACATTTTCTCATATTGCTGATTAATTAATTTTGTGAATGCATAGATTGTTTTTTTTTAGCTTCCTTTCCAAAACTTGCTTCTTGTTTGTTTTTTTGTGTTAGAACCAAAGCTTCAGCAGTCTCATGTTGAGCCTCACTTTGAAAGGAATGAGAATCCTGTGAAACTTCACAAACAAAACTAAGGTTTGTGCTTGTATTACTGCATTTAGATGTTGTACAGTAAGTACTGTAGCTAGCCAGGTTGTCCGTTGTGATCCATATCCATTCACAGTCCCTTTCACAACACTTGCTTCATGGATATGGATCACAGTCCCTTTCACAACACTTGCTTCAGACAGGAGAAAAACAACTACATCCTTTCAAATGCACTCACTGATGAGACATGAAAGGCTGGTGTAAAGGCAGAAGTGGATTTGTTATGTTGTGTGAGGTATTCTGTGTCTGACTTTCTCTCATGGTACTACCTGGCTCTATGGGAAGATTCACAATGCCATGAGCACACTTACATGCACTGGAGTCCTCTCACCTACCATCTACATCTCCCTTCACTCTTCCTGCCATTAAGCCAAGTGAAGCTGATACACACTAACCAGTCTCAAAGCAACTTGGGGCTTTTCTGCAGAAACAAAACACACACAGCTCCAAAAACAAGCAGTCATTGTATTTTATGACAATGTGAAGTACCTTAAGCAGATGTTAAGTATTGTGTGTGAATAATCAGAAAACACATAAGAACCTGGGCAATTCTACTGTTGTACCCGGTACTTTTCACCACGCTAACTCAGAGATGAGGCAGTCCAAGTAACTTCAAAACAGTGCTGATTTATTCAAAGGATCACAGGTAAAATTAACATTACACGCTCAGGTATCTTGCACCTCCATCCTGCACGCTGGCAGAAGTAAGATGAAAGACCCTGACCCCACCAGGCCTATACATTATATCCCCTCGGTTGGGCTAGCCCCATACTACACAGAAACGTCAACCGAGACGTCTGTTACCAGCTTTGCAGCTGGTCATAGCAGTAGTCAAAACATGAAGCAAATCAATGTGTGTGTGTGTCTGTTGATTAAGTGGTGTGTAGCTAAAAACATTCTCACAGACTTCTAGTAACATGTCGTGACTTAAACATAAGACCATATTATGGCTAAGGCTACAGTTCTACACGTCGTAATAATAATATTAAACATCCTGTCTGCTGACAGTCATCAACTCTTCTCTCTAGTTATCCTTGACCAGATGTACCCTGTAGAAACTCATAAGCATTTAACAGTCTAACTAGACATCCTGTCTCCACTAAACATTTCTAATACATAAAGCATCTAACCAATATCTGACTAAAAATACCTAACACTAAGAACTCATTCTGATAACTGATTTGAGTCCAGATAGTGATAGTCTAATGCAAAAGCACTTTTTTTCCCTGTAATTATAGTTCACTTGTCACTTTCCTAAAGTTAGGAAAGGGCCCTGGAGTCAGTCAAAACAACATCCGACATAGGACACAATGTATGGTTCTCTCCATGAAAGTCATGTGTTTGTTTGACCCATCCATCTGCTCAAACCACCTCATTCAAGCGTTTTGACATGACACAATTCTAAGCCATACGCTACAAACACACTACATTTTAGTTTCAGTTTCCACAGTTGGTGGCAGTAATGTGCCATTTTCTTGTTTGACAACTGCCATAAAGATCCAAGAAGACAACCACAAAGCAGGACAGCAGTTGACTGCAATACAGCACACGCTGTTTTACAGTGTTATTTTGATGCTAATGCTGAATGTTTTATGCAGTGGACCAGTGTACGTAGGTATTCAAGCTGTGAGGAGCTCCTCAGTTGAAGAGGACACTTGAAGTACAGACACCAAAATGTGATTGGTGTATGCTAAGTGCATTCTCTTAGAACCACTCCTATAGCATTTAGACTCTTTACTTTGTCCTCCATCTTTGGAAGGAGACTCTGTATGTTGAATGACAGATGGGTGTGATTGATGCATAATATACTTGCTGATGTCCCTGACACTATCCTGTCTAAACAGTTGAGCATCTACTCATGTCTGGGATTTTGACATTAATGCAATTCATTATTCACATTACTTTCAGGTTTGTGAGCCCCTGCCGCTTGATTACTGCAGAAAATTTAAGTACATTTGTGTGAAAATGTTGACTTAAGTACAAGGGCAGTTGCCACTGATCTTTGTAATTTCATTCATCCTGACTAGTCACTCCACAGATTGAATGTGACACTTATCATTAAAATCTGTCTTCATGACACTGCATTCAAAAAGCCTCCAAGGTCATGTTACCTCCACTCAAGTGGCATTACTTTTTTAGCTGATGATGTGTTGATTAAGGCAAGTCTTCAATATTAAACACGTGTCACTCAATTTTTAAATGCCAATTTCCTTTGGCAATGACAAAGTGTTTGATTTGCTAATTTGCCTTTGAATTGCAAATGGGGTCTCCTTGGAGCTTTCCGCAGGCCACCACTCAATTTAATTCCTCTTTGTGTGACTTTTGGGGAGGTCAGCAGCAACAATACCTCCGTTCCTCAGTGGACTCCTGTGACCCGATAAGACACAGAACATAAAACCCAGCTGAACACTATCAGCAGTGGCATGCATGGTGAAAGCCTGCAAAGCATGGTATGAAAGGATAAGCAGAGGAGGGAGTTTGGGCATGGTCAAAACTCGCGCAGATGGAAATGCTTTGATTCGTTTACATATGCAACAATCTGGAAATGTTGTACAGTACAATGGGGAGAATTAACGGAGCAGCCACTTCCACGTTTCATGCTCGCCTATTGTAGTTTTTTTTTTTTCTTCCATCTGTGCACTTCGGACTATAAGCATTTGAAAGTATGAATACCTAACTCATCTCAATCCTAGCTAAAAAGACACAATAGGAGCTCCTAAATTCAACTCCACTTCCTCTTACTATTCTATTTACTCCTCTAATCACAGTAAAAGAAAGACAAAGAAGATTTTTTTGGTTTTCTGCAGCATCCTGTTTATGACTGTCTCACACGTGCTCCAGCAGACATGGCCAATTACCTTTACTCATTAGAAAGCTTGAGGGGGAAGCTAATCGAAGTTCAGCGTCTTGACCTGGCAATAAATAACATCACGTAATAACACATGCCATTCAGCTGCTGTACACCTGCACTCATGAATACACAATAAAGAAGCTGAACCATGCAATTATATCAGCAGATCACATGGGCTTTTCTTTTTTTAAATCCTCCCACATCATAAACAGATGGCTTGGAATTGTTTTACAACTACAATAATAACCACGCCTACTGCTATGTAGAGATATGCCGTTAATTTATTTTTGATGACTGCACCCGTCTGTTTTTTTTGGTCACGTCACACAGTCATGTTGCTTTTATGGACATTTTACTGCTCAAACTTATCACTTGGCGACCTGGCTATTATTGTCATTAACTTGCTTTACTTTACAAGGCAACTGGCTTCTGCTAGAGGCTTGAATAACCTTGTATTAAAGAACAACACAGGCTCTAATTCCCCCCCCCCTGGGTCGACTCAGACCATGTGTGCTGCGGCTCCTAGTAGAAGGTCACGCCCGTTTTACCCAGGTGTCCAGTGCCTTCTTGCTTGCCATAGCTCTTTTTACCCACTGCTGTTATCTCTGTTGCATCTCTCATCTCCATTTAGCCAACAATAAGGAACATGATTTAGTTGACTAAAATTAAAAATGAGGTTGAGTAAACATGGAGTTTTGATGCGAGGCCCAAGAGTAAACTTAAAATATCTTATAAAATTAACACTGTTATAATTACTGCATAAATTACCTGTTGTCTTTGCCGGTGCCCTTCGTCATGGGGACGCTCTGGAATTGAGCTGTGAGGGTGAAGGACTCAGCCGCTACTGGCTGAATGTATTCTGAAGGAGTAACCTGCCTTGCAGCAGAGTGCAGCTCTGGCAGTGCATTTAGCAAGGGATCTGCATGTCATAATGGGATATCATTACTTCATAACCCTCATAACAAGGTCCTCATTTGCTGGGGCTTGAATGTAATGTTAATTATTACGGAGGAGTAATACTGAAAGGGGCATTAACTCAAAATGTCATTGTGATTGGATTTTGCTCCCTTTCATCTCATTAAGAACTCAATAATGTCTTGTTTGGGGGGTCAACAAGCCGATGTGTAAAGACAAGTTGTGATTATACGCATGTTTTCCCTAATATGTCTCTGGCTACCTTTCTGAAAGCAAATATAATCCTTGGTGGAGACCCAGAGAGGCACAGAGATCCTTCTGACATATAGCTGCTGCACAGTATAAATATGACCAACCAGACCTTCTCTACTTGCGACTGCAAGCCAGCTCAGCCATTATATACCCCATATTACATGTTTAAAATTTTATAAACATGTCAACTTAATCAGTGAGCCTTGGGGGTCCATAACCCTGTTGCCAGTTCACCATTTGTCCTTCCTTAAACCATTGTTTGTAGGAACTGACCACTGCAGACCGGGAACACCCAACAAGACCTGCAGTCTGGGAGATGCTCTGTCTGTCACTTGGCCATTTTTCCTGCTTTTAACACATCAACTTCAAGTACTAAATGTTCACTTGCTGCCTAATTTACCCCACACACCGACAGGTGCCACTATAACAAGATAATCAATGTGATTCATTTCAGCTGCCAGTGATTATGTTATAGCTGATCAGTATATGAATATATCGCATGGCTAAAGATGTGCTGGTACGTTGAAGGCAAAAACAACAGTAGAAAGGCTGTTTACATCCCACAGTGCTCCAATGAAACTCACTGCACTTCCTATCCATTCAGGAAAAGTGCAATTGAGGGGGGAAAAAAAAAAAAAAAAAAAAAAAAAAAGTCTTCACATGATCCCAGTCAGTATCGTCTATGGTTTTAGCAGTGATGTGCGCAGACTTACAGTCACAGGGATTACAGCAGACTGCTATGAATGGTTCAGGCTGAATGTGTCTCATGCATCAAACACAAGGGCTGTGTGCAAGTACTATCAGGCTGTCAAGCAGTGTCCCTTGAGGCCACTTTTCTCTTGGTTCCACTTGTCTTGTGTCATATCACCTGTTTGTGGCAGTTCACGCCTGACCCTGTGCACATTTGAAAGTATCTGTATGTGGGGTTTTTTCATGTCTTTCATGTGAGCCTGTCACACAGTCACACATCATATCTGAACTTACATGTTTGCTCTCCCACTCACATTCTCTCTCTCTCTCACACACACACACACACACACACACACACAGAGATACACAAACACACAGCCGGGACAGGATCTTGGTATAGCAGAACCCACAGGCAGGCACATATCCAGGCCTTTCTGCTGTTTGAGCTCAGCTGTCTTAAGTCTCATCTGCCTTTGAAGTGGATACAGAGTTGGATGTTGAAGGAGCTGGGTGCTCCTTCGGCTGAGCTCACAGAAACATCAGTGGGCTGAGGCTTGACATGATCATGCAAGACCGCACACACACACACACACACACACACACACACACACACAATACACGGTTTAAGTGGTTCGAAGGGAAAAGACAAAAAAAAAAAAAAAAACTTTGCAGCAGAGGAGAGGAGAATAAACCCCAAACTCAGATTGTAAACAAAAACCATACGAGCCAGAGATACGGAACAGTGGAGGTCTTGACCTTATCAGTCGAGGAAAGCCCAAAGGTGGAAGAAGAACAAAGGTTTCTGTTAGGTCCTGACAGCTGAAGCCCAGTAGAACTGGCATCATAGAAACAACCTGTAGGTTGAGATGAATAATGGAGGAGCAAAAGTAAAGTGTTTTCAGGTGACTGCCAAGGGGGCATCTGGGGATGGTACTGGAGGGGTCAAGAAGCAGAAAAGGAAGGAGATGGGTGAGGGAGAGTGCAAGTCCCAGAGAGAGCAACCACGATGGGAGATGGCTCTGAGGTCGGGAGTGGGTGTGACAGCTCCCTGACAGGTTTTGCAGTAGGTGTGAGGTGTCTAACAGAGAATACGATTCCCTTCCACCAAAGAAATACACCAAATAATGCACAACATTGACAAGTATTTGGTGACTTATTTGTTCTTTGCTTTAGTTGTCTCGTGTGTACTGTGCCAAAATTATCCAGCAAAAACATTATTTCTAAAAACACCATTCAGCAGCTCCTGATATCCCACCACAGAGCTAAACAATCTGCTTCTTCACTTTTGTCTGCAGCTTTAGATCAGTGTTGAACTTTAGGGTTGGGTGAAAAAATTTTTACAGTCAAGTTAAAATTCACATTTTCTATGATTCTGAATCGATTCACAGGTCAAAAAAAAGTTTTTGGTAATAATGCCGATGAAATGAAAAAGGCAGAACAAGGTTATGGTAGATGGTAGACGCAGGCAATCATTTCAGCACATTTTAATGACTTGATACTGAGCTGCGAAAGATAAGTGTGGATGATTGTGTGAATCCATCACCATCACCAGCTGACTAATGTTGGTGGAGCTGAACACTGAACTCTGGCATCAACTACTGACGGCAGCTCAGCAACACACAAAACAGTCAACTCTGGTTCGCAATAAAGCTGGCTCTCTCCTCAGAGATGCTGTTCTCAACTGCTGCTGATGTAACGTTAAAACAACAACAACAACAACAACAACCCTTCCCCTTTAACAGTTCATAACATTGCTGTTATTGTGGTCGTCAATAGTCTTTACAACTTTACTAGATCATTTAGTTTTCACCTGAACTAAATATCCTTGCAACATAATTATCCAAAACTGACTACAGCATCACACTCATGAGTCAGATACAGGCCAAACTGGACTGACCAGGTCTGATAATACAGGTATTAACACTATTGTATAAACATGAAATTCCATCTAAACATAATCTGGTATTTTGCAATTTGTGAATCCAGATGAGCTGTAAGATTGAAGCAGGGAACATAAAGTCCTACAACAATGCTTATGGGCTATATGGATTTTGAATTTCAAATTTGGCCTGAAGGAACAGTAGATGACTATATTTATCTACTGATGCACCACTGACCTTCACATATGCTTTACATAGTCATTTCTATCGGTCTGTGTGACCAACATATCCAGAAAACTGATATCTCCTGTATTCATGCTACCATGGGGAAGAAACCTATTGATTTTGGTGACCCCAAGACCTTTTGTCAAGCAGCAGTAGCAGGGCAAACTTTTCACTGTCATCCCCTGACACCTTACTCTTTCTGATACAACATTTGCTGTGAGAAAGGGCTGGCAAACTGTTGCTTTTGGAGATCCTGTGACCTTTGTTTTACAAACACCAGAATAAACTTTTTACGTTTCCACCCTTCTTGCTCCCAGTGAACACACATTCATGCAACCAAGCGGAGGAACTCAATTAGATTCACTGCAAGAAAGGGATTCTTTACCATTTATTAAAGAATGTTTCAAACCATTTGGTGTCCTTTACTCTCATGCCAAGTAAGACTTACGTATGCAAGCAAATTAATTTGTTTTAGGCAGCGCTCAAAGTGGGATGGAACTACATTTTACTCTCCTGTACCAGGACTTTTTCTTGCACACTGGCACTTCTCACAAGCTGCCAGTACCCCTTTTCAGTCGTCTCCATGGGCTTGTTTGAGATGAACTGCATTTCGCCTGGGCAGCGGCCAAGAGCAGACAACGGCAGCAGGGGGTGGCGACATAAAGCTGCAGCCAGGACCGACAGTTTAGGAGCTTTCTGCCAGCTACAGTGTGGGAGCTGGTGGGGGTTAGCTCTACCAAAAGAGACCTGAGCTCACCCAGAAGCAACAAATGTTTTGAAATCACTTCTAATAATTAGAAACAAACTACATGCAAACTAAAGCTACAAGGAATACAAGTTCGACACCACATCTCATCTTTTCCTGTTCCTTACTTCTCCTCCCATGGCACAGGAGTTAAGGTTTAGCCTTCTTGCATGATTAAGACCTGCAATTTGCAAAGTATGCAACTGATCCATTTTACTTTGGAGGCTACATTCATGCACTGATTAAGCATCTAATACGATATCATACACCCCTAAAGTGGAACGTACCATTTCCACTCCCCTAATATGAGCCGACTCCTGGCAGCAGCACACAGAACCGACTTCACCTGTAAGGGATAAATAAACAAGTTAAGAATTTTATGTATACAACATGTACATTTTATTTAAACGAACATTTGGGGGCAATACAATAAGTGGGATAGGGGAAGTTCTGTCACCATTTTGTCTCCACTTGGAGCATTGGTTTTAGGTGGATGATTAAAAGGAGTATAAAGTGCACAGGAGAAAATGGAATTTAAATTATCTACAGTTCCTTATGTTCTCTATGTTGATTAAGACTGTGCAATATGAAGTGTTCTGAAAAGTGGCCATGTTAGTATCTACATCACAACTGAACAAACAATCTGCTGAGGAAGACTATGTTATATGTTCAAAAACTGCAGAACCTCTACTGAATGGCCTTGATGTGACTGTTCTCAAAATATTACAAGGTAGTTAAATGTAAATTGTTCCAGCCTGAGCCTAACAACTTTCCTTGTTGCAAAATGAATTGTTAAAATGATTGCTCCGCCCACTCCATCCGAACCGAATCAAGCCAATCAGAATCTTGTGAGAACTGTTGGACACTAATGAAGACGCATGCTGCATCGAGAAATTAGTTCTTGCAGCCAATGAATAATAATTACAGAAAAATCCAGCGCTCCGGTTTCCTTCTGGGCTTAATTAGCCACGGATTTTGATCGACATTTAGGATAATATCTCATCAGCTAGGAATCTAGTTTGAAAACATGAACTCACCTCAAAGCCAATCAAAATCAAGGAGGCTGTTGAGGGATGTGCTATACTATGATGCTCATGATTTTGTCCAGGTGTAACCCAGTAATCATGAGTAAATATTTAATTTGCAGAGTATCAGGAATGTTGTTTTTTGTTTAACTTATTTTCAGCTATATAGTTTTCATCCATACATTTTGTTAGGGCTAATTTCTTTAGTTAAATAATGTGCATTTTCCTCTTAGAACAACGCTTTGTCTCATTTCGTATTTAATCACAACAGTTCTGAAAGTACTGTGGAAAATTGCTTCTTCTAATCCAGTGGTGAGATCCTGTGGTTTTATCTCCATTTGTGTGTGTACTACTTCTTTCGTTCTCTACTGGAGTGGGCCCAATCTGCCTTTTCCCTCTATGACCACTAACAGAAAATAGGCAGCTGAGGCCATACATGAGATAGGACACCATTAGAGAGGTTGCTAATTGCACTGCACTCAAGCTCTTGTGCAGCATGTTGTCTTGGAAAAGCACTGCTAAAAACCTGGAAACAGAGGAAATAAAAAGAAAAATAAATGTACAGACTTTTTTCTTTTGGCCAACCTTAACACTGTGCCGCTCACATACAGCCTGACAGTATACTGAGTGAGGCGTTGAGGCAGGCTTGAATTAAAATTGATAGGCCATAATTTTATAATAAAATAGCCTACACAAGGAGGAGACGCATGCTGTAAAGGCTATGACTGGACTGACGTACCTGTTTAAAACAGTAACTGCCACAACTGAGAACAAAAGAAATTAATGTAAATTCATTAAAATAATTCTGACTCCAAGAGGTCTGAACCAAGAATATGAAAAAGTGTCTTGTAAATTCAAAGCTTGTACATTAAAATACATTTAGCATAGCTTCGTGTAGCTTTTTGTCCTGTATGCAGTATGCATTTACTTTTTCCTTTCATGTAACTTACAACAATTAAGGGGATTTATAATAGACATTTTTTGTCTCTATGCTCCCATTTGCTGAGAATAATGTTTGCATTTTGTACTTTGCATAATGTAATTCTTTTCTGTTTCAACCAATACCACTTTACCATTAGTCTTCCACCAATCTGTACTTTGTGTAAACAATTACAATCAGTCAGAAGTCAAGTGTGTTTGTCATTCCAGTTGAGCCAATATTTGGGATGGTATGAATGTAGATTCAAGTTGTACTCGGTATTTTAATACTCTCCTGCTCAGACATTTGCTAACATGCCATGTTGTGAGACCATTCTTTGGGTGTGAATGTGTGGTGGTGGTGGTGGGGTAATTAACTTATTTCCATCTGTCTGTATAATAATGGGGCTCATTTGGAAGACCCAGATTACAAACTAATAGGAATATATCTCATTCCAAACAAAGAAAAGTTACACCCTTCAACTACAAATGACACTAATAGGAATATGCTGAATTTCTACAAAGCAAAGTTAATTATGATGGATTCCTAACTAAAGAGCTGCAAAGGTCTGCACGTCATTCCTCATTTCACTCGACTTATTTCCTGGCATCTCACTGCCATCAGCTCTCTAATAGATGTATAAAACAGACCAAACTGTAGTTGTAAAAATAAAGTGCAACACCACAACTCTATGAATACATTTATGGCCACCATCCATTATCTATAGCACTTATCCTGTAGAGGGTCACGGGGAATTAAAATGAAACCAGTCGAGATATGTAGTACAAGCACTTCAACCCTATATTTATAAAACTGTTTGTTTTCATATACAGCCCAGTCTCACTTGAAAACGTATAACAGCTACATTGGTAACAGAGTCATGTCAAAATAGTGACTGTGAAATTGTGACATACCAATGTTTGTTATTTTGTAGAGTCCTCCTTTGCGTTGTTCTTGGTGTTTTATGGTGGCTGGCAAACAACAAAACAGGGCCTTACTGCAACCAACTGGACTGGAGGTGCATGGTTTTGAACTACTGACCATTAAAAACACTAGGAAGGTGGAGGCTGGGGCACATGGGTGGGTCCAACAAACACCTGACCCTCACAGATACTACCGGAGATAGAGTCCCCTGTCTGAGACTGTGCAAGGTGGCACACTTCATTTGAGAATGCTCCAACCAAACCCAGCAGTCTTCCCTAACTCATGTAGCTTCTGTGCCTAAAAATAAACCTTGTATAATGAATTTTTTCTCCACTGCCAGAAATATGTTTCCATGTCCATTTTTGATCCAGAAAAATGTTGCAAAGTCACAATTTGAGGCGTTATTGTGAAAGTAGTACGTTTTGCGTTGTGGACCAATGTAGCTGTTATACAGTTTGATGTGAGACTGGGTCGTCACGTTGAACACTACATCTAAGGTTTACCACGCCTCAGGACACAGCAGTCAGCACCCGTATCTTGCACCTATCTGCAGTCATTGGTTAAAATCTATGGCTATAGTACAAGTAGTAAATGTTGTCAACTTTACTGTGTATGCATGTCGAAGAGAAGCAGATGTAAAGTGAAAGAGGTCCCCATGCTACAGTACCTCTGCTAGTATACACTCCATTTACCACACTCCACTTCTTCCCCTGTACCTCCCCTCTGTCAGTCTCTTCTCCCTTTGCTTGGCACCATTACCTCACTGCAGATTTAAGATCCTTACAATTCAAACAGATTGCAACTGTGATTTAAGAGGTTAAAAATTCTAAGGTGTGGGTAGCAGTGAAAGTCTAGTACCAAGCAAAAGCAGTGTTCCAAGTTCTCATAAAACAAAGTGCAAGTCACCTGGATAAGCCTGTGATCCCTATGCACAGTTCATATGAATACACAATAGCTCAGTGTCCCCAAAGCATTCGGCGCTTCACTCCTCTCTCTTTTCTTTCCACTCGTTCTTTGAGTCTCTCGCCCATTTCATTTCCTCCATCTCCCTGTCTCATTTCCTCTTCACCTCTCTGTCTCGGGCTCTCTCTTTTTATTCCCCGTTTGCAGAGGCATTAACCAGACCATTAATGTTACGGCAATCTACATATGAAATGTAATTTGCAAGAAATTAATTTTAACCCTCCATCTCTACGTTTGCTCTCATCCTTAATTTGCTTTGGAGGAACCATCACCATCTGGGCATTTGGAAAAAGGAATCGAGATGTATTCATTTAATGTTAATGGCATATGTGATTGGCTCCATGTAAAAATAAACTAAATAAATAAAGAAATGGATAAAATGACACTGAAGCAACACAGATGTCATATTAAATATTTAAAGAGGGGTGAATGGAAGTGTCCCATTAACAACACAAACACCACTTCAAAACAGGAAAAAATGTCAGTGACAACAGATGCGCAACATAATATCAGGTTTAGGAAACTCATTTAGGGGGTGATAGAGAAGGCTGCTAACTCATGATGCACTGCACCCACTTTAACATCATCACATTTGGTGCCTCAACCAATGGCTCCCCTCTGGTACAGGCTGGTGTTTACCAGTTTGCCATGCCAACCGCGCAAACGAGAAAACATTCTCTGCTGTCCTACTATTGTGGTCCTGGCAGTGGAAGTTTGGAGGCAAGAGGAAATGTGGTGTTGGAAGAACAGAGGATGCACAGAGCAGAGGCTCACACCTTTGGCTCGCATCATCCGAACCCCAGTTAGAGCATTTCAATCAGCCATTAGGCAGCGTTCAGGATGGGGTGGAGCCAAGTCGGTCTGGGGGACTGGATTTTGGAGAGGAAAAGGGATGACTACTAACAGAGCTGCATAACAACATGAAATGCAAGTGTGAGCTATAGAGAGTGGTTGTTACACCTAGTATTGGTATATAGGAAGATACATGACACTGCTGGACAGACCTGGCAAACCCAAACATGTGGTGAGGGTGACCTGGGAATGTTAGGCAGGAGCCCCTGTCACAGAAGTCTAACTCCCACCTCTCATACAGGATAAAAATACTGTCTGCAGTATTTGTTCTTCCTTATTTATCCCCTTTCCTCCCCCCCCCGCCTCTCT
>NW_018127992.1:931245-933747 GCF_001952655.1 Monopterus albus
GGAAAGAGAAATAGCAACAGCGAAAGGTAGGTAGACATGAGGGAAGGGGGCCACTGGTGAGACGTTCATGCTCGCACGCACCTGCAGTGTTTGATGAATGACGAGGATAATGACTGATGATATCTAGGAGGCCTAGGGGAGAACACCTGAGTGGGTCTATCAAACACACACACACACACACACAGAGCGACAGTCATCTACACAGCCCTGTGGTGTAGACATGGTCATTGCTGTGATAAGACAGTGCAAAGTGTTAGATGGACCTGATCGCAGTACTGGCTTTGTTTATCAGTCGCAATAACTCGACAATTACATCCCCAGCTGCTGAGATTTCTGCCTTTCTACAGTACATTCACTTTTTGTTCAGCAGAAAATTACCTTGCAGTTAACATTTCGATGTGCCCTCGTCCTCTCCTGCCAAGTTATATTTTCAAATATTTACCAATGAAGGGTGATGATGAAAGTAAACTGAGTCACCAGGACTGCATGTTTAGGGGATATCCACCTAGGGCTTGCTAAGTGAATGCATACAATTGCAAACAGTGTGCGAAATTTGATAATTAAACATCTTTGTCATTATAGTAAAATGTCAAAGAATTAGAAAGGACAATAATAAATGATTCAACTTTTGATCAAGGATATGCATCCATGACTTCTAACCAACAACAACATGCAACCAAAATTACAAGGATAAAACTGGGCAGGCTACCATAACTTGTAACCCATCACCAAAGCTGAACCTCCAGGATAACTCCCACCCCCCAATTATTGCCTTTACCCAAATGCACTCTGTGTTCCTATTTTCCTACTTTACTGCATTTAAATTTAGTTTTCCCCCAAAAGATAAAACCCTCTCCATAAAAAGGTAAAATGTGTAACCTTTGAAAATCTATTTAGCACTAGTATGTGGCTAAGATCACTTGCTTCTGCTCCGCCCAGCCATCCCTCTCCCTGCTTGCTCCACCCAGCGATCGTCAACACCAGACTGGCCACACAGTGCCTCGATTTGGCAAAATATTAACCAAGTTAGCAAAAGCATTCGACTGGTGGGCATTAAAATAATGCAACTCACCAAGCTGACTGGCCTACTTCATGTAGGAAGCAGCACAACTATATAGCAACTTCTATTACAGGTCAGGCATCATTACAGTAGGTCTGACTGACTAAGCCACATCTGTGGACAAACTGTTAAATCAGTTATTTGTACTAATTCTATTTAATATAACCCCAAATTCACAACAAATTATTTTTCTTATACACACACACACACACACACACCACTATGTGCTGTACACCTGTACCAATTCTTCTCGTTAACAGGACCAACTGACTTTGCATGCTCTGCTGCTTTGTGCTTCACGGAGACCTGGGTCAGCGACTCGATTGCAGACAGCGCAATTCGAATACTGGTCTTCCAGGTGTACAGAGCGGATCGTGTAAAGGAGCTGTCTGGGAAACCGAGAGGAGGTGGAATCTGATTCTACATAAATGAAGATTGGTGCACAGATGTCAGTGCTACAGAGGACATGTACCACAGACCTATAGACTCATCAATTGCAAACCTTTTTTACTCTCCCTGTGAATTCAACAGTTTCATGCTAATCAGAGTGTACATAAAACCACAGGCTAACGCGCTACGGCTCCTAGCATAACTGATAACTAGCCTGGAGCTAGAACATCCTGACTCTCCACTCATTGTTCTAGGGAACTTTAACAGAGCAAATCTCACCCACCAACTGCCCAAATACAGACAGCATGTCACCTGTCCCACCTATCTCTCTGTCCCCCGCGCAGCCCTTGGACTCTCTGATCACTGTATGGTCCATCTTATTCCAACCTACAGGCAGAAACTTAAAACTGCAAAAACTGTGGTCAAAACAGTGAAGAGCTGGACTGAGGAGGCCAAGTCAGAGCTACAGGCCTGCTTTGACTGCACAGACTGGAGTGTATTTGAGACTGCAGCTACAGACCTGGACGAACTCACTGACACTGACATCTTATATCAGCTTCTGTGAGGATATGTGTGTGCGCCCAAAAATACATTCTGCACATACAACAACCACCACAGTAAGGCTCAAAGCAGCTTTGTCGTGCCAAAAGAGGAGGCTTGCAAAAGTGGGGACAGGACTCTGTACAGCCAGGCCAGGAACACACTGACAAGGGAGATCAGAGCAGCAAAGAGGAGCTAGTCTGACAAGGTCAAAGCTCAGGTTTGAGCCAACGACCACGTCTGTGTGGGGGAACCTGAAAACCATCACTGGCTATGGAAAACCACCCCCCTCTGCTGTGGAGGACCGTCAACTGGCAGATGACCTGAATGTATTCTACAGACCTGTCACCCTGACATCTGTAGTTATGAAGTGCTTGGAACGACTGGTGTCGGCCCACTTGAAAGATATCGTAGACCCCCTGCTGGACCCACTGCAGTTTGCCTACCGGGCAAACAGGTGAAAGATATTTCCTAGTTACTCTTAACCAGTGAAACTCAGAGAGACGACACGG
>NW_018127992.1:934689-939731 GCF_001952655.1 Monopterus albus
CAATGCTTGGTTCGGGGTCTTTTGGGTTTCCGGGCTGCTTTGGCAGCCTGGGGGTTGGAAGATCTCTGGACTGGAAGTGTGAATTCTTGCCTGCGACTCTTTGAATAAACCAGCACGGTTATATTTTTTATATACTCAAGTGGTCTGAGTCGTCCCTCGGAGTTCCTGGTTTGAAAGAACCGGACGAGGCTTTATAATGGAAGAGAGCCTTTAGACCCCTTTGTCAAGCTCCTAAAGTTTGCTGATGATACAACGGTCATTGGTCTCATCCGAGACGGTGACGACTCAGCTTACAGATGGGAGGTTGAGAAGCTGGTCCTGTGGTGTAGCCGCAACAACCTGGAGCTGAACACGCTCAAAACAGTGGACTTCAGGAAAAATGTTTAAGATTTTTGTGAAATTGCCATAAACGCGCAAACTCAATATGGTTAGTACTAAGATCAGAATTAAAGGTGGTCTGAATACATTATATTTACTGTAATCCAGTACAACACCTAATAAAGCGACCAGTGACTGTATTCCTACAACTCCCATTTTGTGTGCACAAGTTGACATTTTTGCTGCAAATGGAAACAATGTGGCTTTAAACGCTCAGTGCTGACCACAGAGCTCAAGTGTGAGTTATCCAACTCAGTGCTACAGTCGTTTACCTACAGAGGAAATACTGCATGGCACTGGAAAAACCTTTAAAAATATTGTCAACCATTCTTAATCACAGTAGTTTGTCAGATGACCATAAGCGTTGTTAGGTAATTTCTTAGTTAGATAGATATGGATTAGAGATCTGTTGTATTAGAAGATGTTTAGTGCAGCAGGATGTCTTCCTCAGGCTGTTAAATGCAAGGACAGTTAAGGCAGAAGGGCTCAAGTCAGGGACAAATGTTATTATGACGGTAAAAGTAACCATAATATTTGTCTTAATGTGTAATGTTATGTCAAATTGTTTTAGATACACACCACGAAAACAACAGCCACACACATTATTTTCTTCATGTTTTGTCTACTGCTCTGCTCAGCTGCCAAGCTGGCATATCAGGTGACGTCACGGTTCGACAGCCCAGAAATGATTAATAATGTATAGCAATGCGTGGTTCGGGGTCTTTCTGCTTCCGGGCTGCTTTGGCAGGCTGGGGGTTGGAAGATCTCTGGACTGGAAGTGTGGATTCTTGCCTGTGACTTCCTGGTTTGAAAGAACCGGATGAGGCTTTATAATGGAATAGAGC
This sequence comes from Monopterus albus, assembly GCF_001952655.1. Classification (NCBI taxonomy): domain Eukaryota; kingdom Metazoa; phylum Chordata; class Actinopteri; order Synbranchiformes; family Synbranchidae; genus Monopterus; species Monopterus albus. The sequence goes on from NW_018127992.1 coordinate 935,913, forward strand.
CTATAGCGTTGAGACAAAATGATAGTGGTAAACAGCCTACATATTTGGCTCATGATTTGTTCTGTTCATTTGAATTCTCCTTTATTTCAGAACCAGGCAGCCTCCCTCAACTTTGGAGCAACAGATTGCCAGCAAGTGTTTGTGTTGTTAAATCTCCATTAGGCACACTATGGTACAAAATATTAAATTACATGTTTTATATTCTGTTTTGTTGCATGGTTTCTGGAACTCCATTGTCTTAAACAATCTGGCTGTTCAAGTAAGAAGTGCAAAAGTTGGACGCATAACAAACAAGCATCATTAAATGAGGTGATTTTAGAAAGATCTCATTTGAATTTGCCATGTATTAAAGCATTTTACATTCATTCTGTCCCCTTCAGACTCACAGAAAGCAGTTTTTTTTTTTTTTATAGATCATATATATATATCATATATAATCAGCATATACCATGTGAAGTGATTGCCACATTTACTTTAACTCTTCTGACTTTATTTTGTTTGTGTTTAGAGTTCTTCCAGGAGAATCAAGTTTGAAAAGCTGCTGTGTATGACAGATAAGTACAACTTTGTCTGTAATTAACTTAAACTACGTTGGCACAGTGAGACAATGAAGAAACTGAACGGCCAAAAAGAAGTTGGGTTACAATAGCAATAACATTAAAATCGCAGATTGGAAGCAATAAAGAAAAACAGCAATCTTGATTTCCTGGAGTTTCATGCATTTAAAGTGCATGCTTATACCACCCCTGACCTCTTATCTAGCCTACACTGCACCATCATTACAATCAGCATAATCCTCACTCTCATTTGTCTGCAAGCCATGCACTAAAGAGTATTAATGCCAGTTAAAGTATGTTGCATGACATATGTGTGTGCATACAGAGACATGCAGGACGTGGAGACATTTGCCTTGAATTCTGCTCATTATCTGCTTTCCCTGTCTACAGTTAAATTACATCAGCAGATGAGCTGCTGTGCATTTGCATTTTTTGATTGTATCCTGAGGAGAAAAAACCCTTTGATGGTTTAGACTATAATTTGCTGAGTACACACTCAACACTTCATGACTTCGTTGCTTCAGCCATTTCTGTACATCCAAAGCACAGCAATTATTTGATTAACATGCATGTTTATTTTTTTTTATTTTTTTTTTATTTAATTTTTTTTTAATTGAGAAAAGTGTTATTCAATAGCAGTTTCACTTACAACAATCAGCATTTTGACATTTCCTCATAATTTAATTTGGACTGTTTACTTTCCATTTTATCACCAGATAGTGATTAAACTGATTTTTCCCCTCAGTTGTCAAAGTTTTAAGACTAAGTGTAGAGTTATGATGCTAAATGTCCACAGAAGCCTCAGGATGGCATTATGGGTGCCTGATATTTGAAGGAAAACTTTTAGAATATGATTTTAGTTTAACTGATATCGCTGCATTGTTTCCTGGACAATAAAATCCCTGAAGTTTATTTTCTGTCAGGAAAGCAGATGGATGGCACATAGGCTGCAATTATAATACATACCATATTCAAATATGCTTAAAATGTCTCCCCTAATACAGTGCCTTGCGAAAGTATTCGGCCCCCTTGAACTTTGCGACCTTTTGCCACATTTCAGGCTTCAAACATAAAGATATAAAACTGTAATTTGTTGTGAAGAATCAACAACAAGTGGGACACAATCATGAAGTGGAACGAAATTTATTGGATATGTCAAACTTTTTTAACAAATAAAAAACTGAAAAATTGGGCGTGCAAAATTATTCAGCCCCCTTAAGTTAATACTTTGTAGCGCCACCTTTTGCTGCGATTACAGCTGTAAGTCACTTGGGGTATGTCTCTATCAGTTTTGCACATCGAGAGACGGAAATTTTTGCCCATTCCTCCTTGCAAAACAGCTCGAGCTCAGTGAGGTTGGATAGAGAGCGTTTGTGAACAGCAGTTTTCAGTTCTTTCCACAGATTCTCAATTGGATTCAGGTCTGGACTTTGACTTGGCCATTCTAACACCTGGATATGTTTATTTGTGAACCATTCCATTGTAGATTTTGCTTTATGTTTTGGATCATTGTCTTGTTGGAAGACAAATCTCCGTCCCAGTCTCAGGTCTGTTGCAGACTCCATCAGGTTTCCTTCCAAAATGGTCCTGTATTTGGCTCCATCCATCTTCCCATCAATTTTAACCATCTTCCCTGCCCCTGCTGAAGAAAAGCAGGCCCAAACCATGATGCTGCCACCACCATGTTTGACAATGGGGATGGTGTGTTCAGGGTGATGAGCTGTGTTGCTTTTACGCCAAACATAACGTTTTGCATTGTTGCCAAAAAGTTCGATTTTGGTTTCATCTGACCAGAGCACCTTCTTCCACATGTTTGGTGCGTCTCCCAGGTGGCTTGTGGCAAACTTTAAACAACACTTTTTATGGATATCTTTAAGAAATGGCTTTCTTCTTGCCACTCTTCCATAAAGGCCAGATTTGTGCAGTATACGACTGATTGTTGTCCTATGGACAGAGTCTCCCACCTCAGCTGTAGATCTCTGCAGTTCATCCAGAGTGATCATGGGCCTCTTGGCTGCATCTCTGATCAGTCTTCTCCTTGTATGAGCTGAAAGTTTAGAGGGACGGCCAGGTCTTGGTAGATTTGCAGTGGTCTGATACTCCTTCCATTTCAATATTATCACTTGCACAGTGCTCCTTGGGATGTTTAAAGCTTGGAAAATCTTTTTGTATCCAAATCCAGCTTTAAACTTCTCCACAACAGTATCTCGGACCTGCCTGGTGTGTTCCTTGTTCTTCATGATGCTCTCTGCGCTTTAAACGGACCTCTGAGACTATCACAGTGCAGGTGCATTTATACGGAGACTTGATTACACTTCGTTCCACTTCATGACTGTGTCCCACTTGTTGTTGATTCTTCACAAAAAATTTGTTTTATATCTTTATGTTTGAAGCCTGAAATGTGGCAAAAGGTCGCAAAGTTCAAGGGGGCTGAATACTTTCGCAAGGCACTGTATATTAACCTAAAAAAAAAAAAAAGTAAAGAAACATGGTCTGCTACAAGAGGGAACCACACACCACCCTCTGGTTAGCACTAAACTTAATAACCTTTAATTATTACTATTGTTTCAGTGGTGGGAGAAATACTTAGATGCAATATCTGAGTAGAAATACCAGTGTAAAATTACTCCATTACAACTAAAAGCCCTGCATTCAAAATGTTACTCAAGTGAAAGTGCACAAGTGTCAGCATCAAAAACATACTTACAGCACTAAAATTAAGTTCAAAGTTCAAAGTGTTTATTTTGTCATATGCACAGTTAGGAAACGCGTTTCCCTGTACAATGAAACTCTTACTTTGCCGCCCACATGAATGCCACAAAATACAAATGAAATATAAAGTAGATAAATAAATAAAATCTAAGGCACTTTAAGCAGCAATATAGTAGAAAAAAAATATACAAGAATATAACAATGTATGCTGCATGGGAGAAGCATGTGCAGCAGTCAGTCATTGTGCAATTATGCATGTGCAAACAGAACGTAAACAGTACATCGCATATTTCCTGGTAAACTCCTCAACTGTTTAGGAGTCTGATGGCAGAGGGAAAGAAAGTTTTTCAGTCTAGTGGTCCTACATTTCACGCTTCTGAACCTCCGGCCAGAGGGCAAAGAAGTGAACAGTCCATGCTGGGGGTGGGTGGGATCTTTGAGGATGGAGGCAGCCTTCCTACGCACCCCGCGGTGGTAAATGCTCTGCAGAGAGGGCAGTGGAATCCTGGTGATCTTCTCCGCAGTCTTTACCACTCTCTGCAGGCGCTGC
>NW_018127992.1:939957-941470 GCF_001952655.1 Monopterus albus
CCAGGTCCTGACGGTCTGGAGTCTGCCAGTCAGAAAGTCCAGGAGCCAGTCACAGAGGGTGGGGTGCAGACCTAGGGTGGACAGTTTGTGGGTGGGTTTGTGGGGGACAACTGTGTTGAAGGCAGAGCTGTAGTCAAAGAGTATCCTGAAGTAGGAGTCTCCATTTTCCAGGTGAGAAAGGGAATAGTGGAGTGCAGCCGCGATGGCGTCTGAGGTGGCCTTGTTGGGCCAGTAAGCATACTGCAGGGGGTCCAGGGTGTCTGGTATACTGCTCTGAATGTGGGCCAGCACCACTCTCTCAAAGCACTTCATAATAATTGGGGTGAGTGCCACTGGCCTGTAGTCGTTCAGTCAAGTGACCGGGCTCTTCTTGGGAAGGGGAACGATGGTTGTGGTGTTAAAGCCGGTCGGGACAATGCTCTGGCTGAGGGAGAGGTTATAGATGGTGGTGAGAACATCAGCCAGCTCGCTGGCACATGCCCCGAGAGCCCTCCCAGGGATGTTGTCCGGTCCTGCCGCTTTGCGGGGGTTGATCTTCCTCAGGCCTGTGTACCTGGCCTGTGGTGAGACAGTAAAAGGGAGAGATTGAAGATGGTGGTGAGAACATCAGCCAGCTCGCTGGCACATGCCCTGAGAGCCCTCCCAGGGATGTTGTCCGGTCCTGCTGCTTTGCTGGGGTTGATCTTCCTCAGGACTGTGCGTACCTGGCCTGGTGAGACAGTGAAAGGGAGTTGGGGGGCTGGGTTGTCTCGGTGTGTGTGTGTGTGTGTGTGTGTGTGCGCACGCGCGCCTCTTCTCTGTGCTGTGGCTGGAGGTCTCAAAGTGGGTGTAAAAGGTGTTGAGGACATCTGGCTGGCTGGCTGTGGAGCTGATGATGCGGGTGATGGCTTTCCTCAGTCTGTACCTCACCACTTTGTACTCCATCTCATTGCCTGATCTGAATGCATGAGAGCGAGCACGCAGCATGTGACGTACCTGACAGTTTATCCAGGGCTTCTGGTTGGGAAACCTCCTGACTTGTATGGTGGGCACAATGTTGTCAGCACAGGTACTAATGTACCTGGTCACATACTCAGCATAATCCTGTACGCTGACAGAAAAGTCCTGCAGCTTTAAACACATCTAGTCTGTCTGGGCAAAACAGTCCTGCAGGGTGCCTTCAGTCGCTGGGGTCCAGAGTTTAATTTGTTTGGTGACAGGGTTTGTTTATTTCAGTCTTTGTCTGTAGGCTGGGTACAGGAACAAAGAAATGTGGTCTGAGCGTCCAAAGTGGGGGCAGAGTGCAGCCGTGTATGCACCATGTATGTTACTGTAAACATGGTCCAGTGCGTTCTTATCGCAGGTGGGAATGTCCACATGTTGGTAATATTTGGGGAGTACAGTCCGTAGATTGCACTGGTTAAAGTTGCCAGTGATGATAAAGACAGCATCAGGGTGACCGCTTGTGTCTCCATCTCCGGTGCGCTTTCCTGGTGTCGGCTTGGTCCCTCGCGCTTCGGGGGTTCAGGGCTTT
>NW_018127992.1:941776-947405 GCF_001952655.1 Monopterus albus
AGCGTGAGATTTCAGCCTAGCATGGAGCCCTCCTCGCCTGCCCCGTCTCTGGGTTGCTCTCCTGATTTCGGCCTGTTTGCTTGTGCCTGGTGCTCTGGAGGCTCCCATTTCAGCCTAGCATGGAGTCCTCCTCGCCTGCCCCGTCTCTGGGTTGCTCTCCTGATTTCGGCCTGTTTGCTTGTGCCTGGTGCTCTGGAGGCTCCCCGCGCCATTGTTGTTCTTGTTGCCGGAGCGAACAATGAGTTGTAGCTTCGGTGGTATGAAACCAGTAAATTCCCAGTGGCTTTGTGAGTTGGCGATATCCAGCAATGCCTGTCTGTTGTATGTTAGCAGTGCATGACATTTGTGCACTGCAGAAAAAGCAAAAAACACACAAAAAAGAAAAAGAAAAAAAACGGCATTCCAGAGCAGAGTGCACAAACACGTTCGCCTCAGTGGGCACCATGTTGTTCACCAAATTACTCATTATGTAGAGAGGCACATTTAACATGAATGTATATCACATTATAGGATTGTAATTACTGATGCTAACCAAAGTTATAAAGTAACTTGTAGAGTAAAATATACATTCTTTGCTCCTAAAATATTAAGTATCAAGTAAAGTACGGACACATCAAAACTGTACTTAAATGTACTTGGTTACTTTGCACAACAGGTTTTAGTATTATGGTGTTTTGCAGTTTTGTGTGTGGCGTGTCAAAACGAGGTTGCTGTACCCCAGCGAGGTGGATCTGTGGGCATGGCATTAAACTGTCACAGCAGAGCTGGAACTGAGGTGGAAAACAAAATGAACAGCAAGAATATTTTCAGAGGCCTTAAATGGTGGAAAATGATAAACACGATAGGCCTCCAGTGACAAGTTAAAACTCAAAGTGGGTAAACCTTGAGATGCCATTATCAGCTGGATGTTCAGGTGAGATAGCTTTATCTCAATTTGTCAGGTGAAAATTCCAAGAATTCCTAAATTAAATTTTGTATCTGTGCAGTAAGATACTGACTTTTTTGTGAGTGCACTTTTATCACAATGGATTTAGTTAACAAAGGGAGCCCAAGTCTAGCTGCAGGGTGAGTAGCAGTGGGGGGAACTGGAATCATGTAAAAGGGAGTGGGGATTTGCTAGCCTGATTTGTGCATTTGTTTGCTTTTTCCCTGGAAAGTAATTAAAGCATGACACGGGTGCAAAGCAAATCTCAGCCAATCACTCGTGTGTGTGTGTGTGTGTGTGTGTTCTGTGTCGCCAGTGCTTACATTCCTAATTACAGTTTAAATGTCTCTTTTGGAGTAAAATAAAAGAGAAACACTTTTGTACCACTCGGCGACGGTGGACGTACTGGCAGAAAAGCCACGCTGATGGACGTCTTTAATTAGGCAGCCCTGACACTGCGACAGATTTTCCAAACTTTCATTCATTTTGAACTGCTGCTGATTGGGTCAGCTCCATTTCAGAAATGATCCAACTCTGTATTTAATGTTCTTGGCTTAAACTCACACAAAACAGTCTAGAAAGTGTGTGATGAGCTTACATTTAAGAAGTGGAATTTTTCTTAAATTAGTTCAGCATTTTTATTTTATTCCTATTTAACATGACCTAAAGGGTTTTCTAATGAGAACCATCACTGCCTTCTACCATACATTTCTTACTCTAAATTGCTTTCAAACAGAACATGTCCTTGGATCTTGTTTGCTTTACTTCACAGACAGCAGGTCAGTCCATCTTAAATCTACAAAGTACAAATAACTCCACACTGCTCTCATCTTGCCAGCGTTGTCGACTCATTAGAGGGAGAGCATTTCAGCGTTTTCATAGCATTTAAATTCCTGGGTTTTCCTCGTCCCCCTTATCCCCACATGCTTTCAAATTTGGCATGAGTAAAGGGGAAGGAAATGGTGAGTTTAGGGGGGGAAGAAATCTTATTAAACAAATTCTCTAAAGCATTGAGCCCAACTGGTGTGGAGTGCGCTGATAACAGCTGGCCGTTTTGGAGTGTCACCTCGCCTGGCAGCTGCATCAGCAGAGAGAGAGAGAGAAAATGTTTTATTGGCTCTGGCCCACAGATTTGAGCACTGTTATTTTGGCAACTTTTTAATTATCTCTAAATTAACGAAATGATAGGAGCAGTCGTAATGAGGCCAAGATAAGGAACCCCCCCCTAGCAAAGATATTTTAGCAAGATGGCCTCAAGACTAAATAGTTTTAAAATTTTTACGGCAACTTTTGGGGAGTTTTAGCCTTAATGTAATGTGACTTAGAACTAAAGACTAAATCGGGTTTCGTCATATACAACCAAATGGTGCGCAGCCTCTGTTATGCTGAAAATATCAAAAAGTTATTACTTTAAGTGGGTCTGTACTGTGTAAGGGCTTCCCTTCAAATACAAAGTGAGGGGAATTCAGTTCACATTTAAAAATTAAAAACAAAAAAAGCCAAATAATGCCCTGCCACCAGTGTTGGGGTATAATGAACTATATCCAGTGAAAAGATTTAGACCATTATTTAGAGTAGAGTTCAAGCTGGTCACACTGCCTGAAAAGGTACAAGATTAAGATTGAGCTGTCAAGATTGTACAAGTTAGATGTTACAAAACTGACAAGACGGCATTTGTTTCTTTTTTTGATCAAAGCACAAATTGTCTAAAAAAGGTGCAAGTAGGTTTTTCTCTGCCAAATTTCTTCCACAAAGTATCTTGAACTAAAGAGCGGTAGGTTACCTAGCGAGATCTCTCCCTATAGTGTGGAGTAATTGGTAGCTTGCAAAGCTACGTTTTCATAGTAGGTTCCCAACACTGCCTACTACCATAACAATTTCCTCATTACCAAAGTTAAGGTGGCATGATTGTAAGAGGTCACTTGTCAGAAAAATGTGAAACCGGTCATTTTAAACATATGAGCTAATGAGCAAGCCTTCCTTATATTTACTTCCATGTAATAGAGCTAAAATGCTCCTCCCCCATTTCTCAGTAATCTGTGGCCCTTGTTACACAAAGCACATTCAGATGAACCCGTTTGTTAAAGAACTCTATAAAAACATGTCTTTATGAAGCAAAAAAAGCCACAACTGCAACCAGAGGTGGAGAACAGATTCACTGTCAGCCTAAGTGTCATAGCAGAAAAACTCTCTCACCATAAGGCAAACGTCTCACAAAGTGAAATAACAGACCAAAAATGAAAATGTCATTCTAGTATCTCCTCACAGGTGACAGATCATCCATGCACCTGCGTACAGGGCTTTTCAGCGCTCACCATATTCTGGAAAATCCTCCAAATACTGAGATAACCTGTCTTTTTTGCTGAAGTGAAGAATATACTGACAATATACTGTCATGGTGAAGTTTAAAAGATAATGTAATTCATTATAAAGATGTAAGGAAGCCATTCACACCTGAAAGGCAGTGAAACATTTGAATGTCTGGACCCTTTGAGTTTTCATTACCACTCAAAATAGTCTTCTGTGCTTTGGCACTGAACTTTGTTTTGTCTAATCTTGTATTTCTTAGTGCAACAGCCTTTGTCTGTACGTGTGACGGTTTCTTTGTTGGATTAGACAACAGGAAAGTTACGGCGCCCAGACCACTTGATTTTTCCACCGAGTGTGTAAGAGGGATGGGTTGTCAACCTCTATACTCCTAGATCATGTTACTAGAATGGTGCGCCTATTACACAAGGACAAGTAATTAAGTTTATAAAATGCAATGTCTACACCTTTACTATAAAGCTAAACTGATAGATTATACAAATCAGTGAATGCAGGCAAAAAAAATAAAATTAAATTGAGATTGGTGGATGAAAGGACCTTCAACCCAAGGTCAGTTTGCACCATATTTTCACAGAATATTGTCACAACATGAAGAAAGGTTCCCTGGAGAAAATGTTGAGAATACTGCACCATACAAAATGTTGAACATGATGAACAATACACTGGCAGTTTTGTATTCTTAGATTTATAAAAAGGTGCCAGTGGAGTCAATTAAAGATTTATTCCCTGAGGTGCATTAATCTGTTTAGTATAATATAAGAGACCATCTGTCTGTTATCTTGTGTTCAAAAGTCTCATTTTAGACTAAAAAATCAAGGGAGTTCTCACAATGGCAGCCCAGTCTCCGAAAATTTTATATTGGCCGATTCAATGACTGATGTTAAACCTAACCCAACTATCCAAACTATTTCTGATAAAACATTGGTGGTAAATATTTAGAAACAGTCACTGAACATACAGCTCAATTTTCTGTGCAGATACCTAATGAAGATAACTGCGGTAACAAGCCACTCTGAACACATATGACTGACATCAAACCATGATTGAAAGCATTTTGGATGCAAATGCAGGGGGAAAGGATCAAGGTGAGGCTGTTCATTAAAATTTAGCAGGCAATGAAACAATAATGAAATCATAATTCATTATTTAATTCTACTAGAATACAGATGCACCTAGAATTACAGCCACTTGTTGAATTTCTGGTCACCTAGAAGCTTGACATTTGAAATACAATTTTGGTTCAAGGCATGAATCAAAGAATGGAAGATACGTGAATATAATATAAGAGATGTAGACATATGAAACCTTTATTAGCTAGTAATGTGTTTAAGCAACCCATACAACTACTTATTGCTGATGATTCACTCAAATTGGATTCCATAACTGATTTCATATGAATCATATTCACAATATCAGCCAAGGAATTAAACTGTATGCAGTTTGCTTTACACTATAATACAGCATCTTTACTTTTCCATTAGCACTCATAGGCTGAAAATCCTTTATGCTGTATACCCCTTTTATAGTGTGCCATCCCAAGATTCTCACTGGCCCTCCAATAAACATTTTCTGCAGGTGTCACTGGTTACAGTACTGTATTTACAGTATGACTTCAAAATGACAAAAGATTAATAATATGGCTCCCAACTTAATACACATGCCTTAGAAAAACTACAACTACAGTCGTGGTACTGGCCCCAGTATGAGACTGTAGGCATAGCATTTCTTTGCACTAAATGCCAACAGTAATATTCTAACATGCTTACAGTAACAATGCTAACATGTTGATGAACATCAGACAAAGTTGGTACTATTCATCCCAAGAGGGGTACAAATTTTATTGTAACCCATCCGATAGATGTTCAGACATTTCACTAAAAGCCAAAAATGCCAATCTTGTAGTGGCACTGCTTGATAAGGAACCATGAATAAATCAGAGTCAGCTAATAGCTTGGCCTCTCAGTGAAGTGGCAAGATAAAAATAAAAAGGAGAAGCTTGATCTGTGGGGATGTGTGCTCAGCAAATTTCATAGTTATCTGCACATTAAATTTACAATGCACAGTTTAAAACTTCTTCATGATGATGGTGCTCAAGTGAAGCATCCGCTCTCTGGGGACCATGAAATCTAACAATCAGCCCAGTAGCCATGTGCTGTACCAACAAGTTGGACAGATGAATAGAGCGACCAGCGCTGCAGTCTACGTGCCCTGCTGCTGCTGGAGGAGTAAAAACTACAATCATGCTTGGCCCTGAAACACTGAAAGTGAAAAACAGCTTAATTATGTTTCCCCTTCACAAATAATTGAACGGTAATGCGTTCTCCAACCAGCCTAGGATGAAATTCATAAATAAAACATGAATAAATAAAACCATTT
>NW_018127992.1:947475-955202 GCF_001952655.1 Monopterus albus
GGGGGGGGGGGGGAAGAAAGACTTCATTTTAACTGTGCATCCACAACTGTTTGACAAAAACAAGGTTTTTGAAGCTAGCCCATGCCCACCCCCACAAATCCATTTCTGCCTGGGACCCACTTTAATCCTGTGGCCTCGTTGTCCATCACACTCCTTCCATTCATCCCCTCTTCTGAGACCCAGGCTAAGAACACTTGAATATCATGTGTCTAGGCTACAAAGGCTCTCAACTACAAAGTCCAGAGATAGAAACCACAGCGCCTTTCATCACATCTATTCTGACCACATACACATGCTGGGTGAAACGCAACACAGAGATGCACACATGCAGACTGGCAAGAACACAAGTCTTTCCTTTACCTCGCCGCAACAGAGTAATCAACTAAAACTCTTTAATCATTCAAATAAAGAAGCAGACTCCCTCAGTTACCTTCTTATTAGTCCAAATCATTGTACTTTCCAATGTTCCACCAGAGGACTAACACCATTTCTTTTTTAAAAATTACAAAAGCATTTGCACTGCCAGATTACTTCAACTTTACATTACTGTAGTTTGTTAAAAAGGAGGCTTTTGATTAATTTCTCAAAGAGGTAATGGTTGTTTTCCCCAGTGCCTTTCCCATCGTGGTAATGTTTGGTTTGATGTAGCTCCGGTTCTATGGCAAGTCATCACAAGTCACACAGATTATTGAAAAACTAAGTCAGAGTGCATGCAATGCACTTGAAAGTCAGACACAGTCATTGAAATGCCTCAAAGTAGAAACTGAAAAGTTTTTCTTAAAAAGGAAAACCCACCCTACATGGATGTTACACCCCACCAAGCCAGTCACCTTCCATTTTATCATCAGTATCTACAAACACAGACATGCAGTACATCTCCGTAAGACTGAGCTTTGAGACTTTAATATATGATGCCATCAGAAGACATTTTTGGGGGTGGCCCACTGACTGAACTAACAGCTGAATCCATGAACTATTGCATAATATATTGATTTTACTGCCAGTTTCTCACCTCTGAATCAAGAAATGTATTGATACCAAAATGTCAACTTGGTCCATTACTCACTATGGGGCAGCCCCAGGAGCAGTCTCCGCTTTCCGCTGCCTCTCTGCTGTTCAGTTTAAAGGTTCCCTTTGGAGCTTTCATTGTAAACAGACACCGTTACGTTTATCACCAAAATGCACTGTATCGACACTTGAGGCATTAAAACATGTTGGATGCCATTCCTACCTCATGCAGCTACGCTCTTTGAATGGAGCGCTTTAAAAACGATGAACCCTTTCCATTGTGTTACATTGGCTTGTAATCATCTTGTACTCAAAACACCGTTCACAAGCATGTCAGCAAAACAGAGTTAAAAAAAAAGTCATTGAAAAATTATGCCACGTCTGTGAGCAGCTACAGAAACCACATTTTAAACTGATACAAAATGTGTTTTCTTCTAGTGCAGGGCCAGCCCAAGACTTCAAGCAAAAGGGGTTCTCCACCACCCCATCAACAATACTATTAACTATTGTCAATCCTTGATCATTCACACAGAAACTAAATCTTCAGTGGTTTGTAATTGTAAAAAGTTGCAAACTCAAGAGAACTAAGTGGCATATTGACCATGGTCGACTGAAAAGTAACAAAATAAGCCAACAGACACTACATGTACTGCAAGCAGGTTAATTGCATTTGGGTTTAAAAAAAAGGTGCAAAGTATTAGTAAACTACAAATAAACCCAAATAACTACATGCAAATGTTAAAAGAAAAATATGCTTTCATGGCATTAAATGTTTTTTGGGTAAATGTCACTGAAATGTCCTTTTGTGTGTGTGTGTGTGATTACTTTTTTGCATGCAACCTTATGTTATGGTCTGACAGACAATGCTTGCATCAAAATGGCATTAAGGACCATTACAGTATGTATAAACAAGCTTTTTTGTGGGACATTTCAAGTGCTCATGGTTGGGCCTCTGGTGGCAACAGGGGCCCCAAGCAGGTGCTTAGGTTGCTTATGCCTCAGGCCGGCTCTGTAATGGTGAATACCAACTAAACTCTGATGTTTAAGCTTGATTCCTTTTTCTATGGGATGCAAGTAAAGCTTCTCAGCACTGTGGGACAGGAGACTGTGTAGACGTGACCAGTGACACAAACTAAAAAGGTTGGGAATGAAAAATTGAGGGGAAAAAAAACCCCCCACAAAATCATTTGCAAATGTGTGCAAAATTTGTGTGGAAGATTAGTAGACTGAGGGGAAAAAAACAAAACAAAACAAAAAAAACCTTAGTGATAGATGAGGAATTCATCTACTGAGACTGTATGTGAACCTTTGGGAATTAAGTTTTCTGTGTCTGGTCTTCAACTGCTACAAGTCACAAGCATACACAGTGTGAAAGTAAAATCCTTGGAATTAGTCACTAGTTCAACCTCCTTTGGCAGCAGTAACTTCAATCAAGTACTACTGGTTCAGGGGGAATCTTCACCAAAACCGCAGGCAGGCGTGTTCCTTGGCAGTTCTAACAAAGTTCTGTTGAAACAAGATGGCCACATCCTCAAAGCTGATGTCAAAAACAGCATTGCTTTTAGCCACCTTACTGAAGAGCAGCAGTAACCTCCTGCCAGTATTTCCCCTGTTGCTTTTGGACACATTGTGCTATGTGTTGTTGCCAGAGCTTGACTGGCCTTGTACATACATTTAGTCTATGACCTCATTTCAATTGATTTTGTCCACAGAAAGTAATAAATCATCTGTCATGTTGTTGGTTTTGTACTTGCCTAAGTGCACTGAACTAACTTTGGACCGACAGCTGACCAAATTTCTGACATGCCAGGAACCCATCTGGTGTTTTCATGTTACGATGCAGTGCCCTTTTTACACCATGCATAGTGCTGTGTGCTCTTCCCAAATAATTCAACTTTCAGAACTTTTGCAAACTTGAGGTGTGCAGTGATTTTGAGAGAGCAGTGGTTGCCTGTGATGTCCTGCCATGGACACCATGATCCTTGTTCCTCTCTAATCCTAGATCATTTTGAGCCTCTGAGATCTTTTGTTTTTCATTTTTGTAAGGCATTGTTCGCATCAGCTGTATCTCACACCTCCAATCCGGTTTCAATGACTGGAATCCAGATTTGCTAACTCCCGACTCCAGTAATCATACATTCAATATGGATAAGAACAGTACAATGATAGGTAAAATATTGTAGATTGCTCGTAACATATCTTCTGGCCATATTTTAAACACAGATTTATACATAAATGCAGTTAAGTCTGAAGGTTTACTTACTTTTCCTTGCCCCTGTATCTGATTGACACTTTCCAGCCAATCAGAAGCAAGAATTCATTCATTCATAATTATAAATGGGGAAAGAAAAAAAAAAAAATCATTAAATATGCACTTCAGGCATTCTAGAGACATACAGTACAATGTGCAGTAATAGAAAATGCACAGCAGCTATTACACAGGGATTTCTCTAAAATTTGACTGATGACCTAAGTACATAGCCCTTTTTTGGACCCAACCTGAAAAATAGCACGTCGTTCTGTCAGATGCTGAAAAATTGATGCACTTTAGGTGCTTTGTATTTTCTTTTCTCGTGCCGCGAGGGCAATGCTCCACACGCCCGACACCCTCCGCAGCCAATAGCTTCCTGTCCCCTCTATTACACATCCACTCCTCCCTCCTGCAGGAGTGAACTGTAAGCGTTCTCTCACTGCATTATTTTCCTCACCAAGTGCACAGATGTTTAAAAAAAGCAAGTGAGAGGGAAGACAAGACGGAAAAGAGAAACACAAAAAGGTCCCTGAAAAGTCAGCAAATGCAGAAATGTACAGTAAATCTCACTTGACATGATTCATGGCTTGGTATTTCTATATAAATACATCTGAACATTTGCAAAACAAAGGACTCAAGAAACTCAAACACAGAGAAGAAAGAGTCTTTGAGTGGATTTAGGTTACTTTGTCAAGAGTTTTCAAAAATACAACAGCGTGGTCCCAAGGGAAATTCAATTTACCTGGGCAAACAAAAAGAATATATCTAATGGTTAGAGTTGCCACCTGTCTCTTATAATTCAAGATGATCTCATTTTGATAAATGAAATGCTCTTTCATACTGAACTGAAACAGGCCAGCAGCAGTGGGCTGTTGCTGACATGCAAGTTACAAA
Source organism: Monopterus albus (assembly GCF_001952655.1). Lineage (NCBI taxonomy): Eukaryota > Metazoa > Chordata > Actinopteri > Synbranchiformes > Synbranchidae > Monopterus > Monopterus albus. Next base: position 951,629 of record NW_018127992.1, read on the forward strand.
AGCTCAACAAAAAAAGTACTAATCTGAATGCATCATATAGGCATTTTAAACATGCATTTCCCTATAATACGGAGTAAAATCCATTCTCCCCTTATAGCAGCAGTCACTAGTTACAAATTTTACATTGAAACAAAGGTTTAACTCTTAAAAAGCACAACATTGCTCAACACTAAGCCTGTGATTTCAAACCTTTCAAAAGTAATAACTCAGACATCTTTATTAGAGGCCGATATGACAACGTGTACAGCGGCAGACTAAAGGTGTGATGTTGCAGGGTGTCTGGTGTTTGAGCTGAGAAAGAAAATTGCCAACAGAGGTCTGAGGAAAGGTTTTAGTTATACATGATTCATGGGCTATGTTTGGAGAACAGCTTACTGTTGTGTGAAATTTGACATTAAGAATCTTTTGGTATTCTGCTTTTAATCTCTAAACCCAAGGGCAAAGAATATGCAGTGTGTAATTTTGTTCTACGGTGAGACAGTCGGGTGAACGGAGAAAGCGTTCACAACAGCATTTGAACCTCTGAATAAGCAACAGTGTGATTGTGACATGCGAAGCTGAGGCTAAGACGTGGAGAGTATCCAATCTACACAAACTCCATTAGAATTGCCTGTTTTAATACAGACATATATTTACAGATAAACATTATCACCTGTGACCAGAAAGGCATTTTAATTTTAAATGATTGCATCTTTAACCTCTCGCTGTTACTCTGACTGACCTATGGCCAACAAACTGCAATCTCACTGCGTTGACATTTATTGTACAGGTTTGTTTATGTGGGACTTTATAACCTTGGAGATATGCTTTGCACATCCTTATTTATTATTCTTGCCTTGTAAGATCTGAAGACTGAATCTGAGACTAATGAATTACTAGGACGGATTTATTTTGCAGGGTACATTTTTATAAACACAAAACGCAAATGTGGTCTTTTGGAATTCCATCACTATGTTAATGGCTTTTTCTAAGTCAGCATCTCTATATTTGGATTTTTCTCTTATGTTGCTGCTTTTATACAAATCCCACAGCTGAACTGGACCTTTTAATCTCTCACACTTGCAAGTGTGTCTAGAAGGCAGTGAGTCACTGATTAACTGGCTGCAGCTTCAGTAAATCAGACATTAAGTCTTAAAGATTACACAACTTCATATACACAAACAGCCATAAGGGACTCCCCCCTTTAAAAATCTGGAAAAAAAACATTTCATTTGTGAATTGCTGAAAGAACTTTCCCCAGGATATGCATTTACTATATTTTCAAAATAAAAACTCGCACTATTTTAAAAAGGTACAGTATTTTGTTAATTCAGTTACTTATAACTTTTGCATGTCCCCATCCACAAAACTAATACAGCAAATAGAAGCTGAAATTAAATCAGATTTACTTAGTGTGAGCACATTTTATTCCTGTTCTTGAGCAAACCGTCTTGTGTATAGATTTACATGAAGTGACACGCAGTGCTGAACTCCATCAGCTGAGAGTAAGTTGCATGTCAACATCTCTTGAAGAGTGCACAGCGTGGCGCTCTCATCTACGATCACCATGTGCCCAATCGGAGTCTACTCCAGTCTCCTCTTGTTAATGCAATTTAATGTGGTGTCTTTTGCATTAGAGTCCCAATGGCGGTTACCATGGCAACAGGCATACAAAACATCTAGCAGCAGCGCATTATTGCTTCATTACAACCACATTTGTAGTTTCTCACTATCTCTCCCCGTTTCTTTTTTGCAGGAACCTTGGCTGGGAGATAAGCAGACCATACCTCCATCAAAGAATGTTCTCCCCTGCAAGCAATTACCCGCTCCGGGATAAGCTCCTGTTACTCCCTTCACAAGGAGCACCGATTCCAGTTCATCCAAACGAACAGGGTGAACACGCACTCGAGACTTCAGTGGGCATCATGATGAGAAAAATCAGTTTGTTTTTTCTTTTTTGTCATGAGGGGGCAGGAATGACTTTGGTTCTCTGCTTCTATTTAAAGCAGAGAGACTTCCCCCAAATATTAAGAGCCATGTTTGTGGTTCTGCATCAATACAAGTATATTAATATCACCACCACTGGGGCTGCAAATAGTGATTATTCCCATTATTGATTAATTTTGATGAGTATTTTCCATAGCCATTGTGATTTTAATTATTGGTTAGGCAATTTCCTATATGTATTACTGGAATAATGTTACTGCTACATTAATGATTGAGTAGTATTGTTGATGTCAAGATGGAACTAAATAGTAAAAGTATAGTTTTATTTCTTATGCAATAAAGTAACATTAGCGCTGAAATATATACACACACACACACACACACACACACAGTACGCCCAAGATGACAACAAATTTACTCTGAAATGGAATAAAAATCAGAAAGTATAGTGCAAAAGATGTAATAAAGTCTCAAAATTGTATTTAAATTTATCATTTCAGTAAATATACTTAGTTCATTTCCATCAGTGGCATTGAAAATTGCCTGAAACATCCACTCAATCACAACGAACAATTTATGACCTCGGTCAAAGTCATAAAATCCTCAGTGCAGTTAAGGAAATTGTCAAATTAAACACTGCTGTGACAGCTGCAACATAAGTCTGACCAATGACTAGAGGCAACAATTTGCGTACTGTGATGGATTACTGATCCAAGGTAAGTGTCTGTAACCTCACTCCGTCAAGTGAAAAGACATGACAGGCCAGGAGGAAGATATCAGTCCATAGATCAGAAATAGTCAAAACATAGTTTGAGCTGAAATATTCACAACAACCAGCCTTTAACAGCCAGTCATTTAAAAATCAGAGAGATGCGTTAACCCATAATGACTGCTCAGTTGACCAGACGTCACAGCCTGGACAGACGCACAAGGTTGCAGAGTAAATTGTTAGCATCAGAGTGCATCTGTTATTAAATTGATTTTGTGCGTGTTCAGCTGAGACAAACAATTTCTGACTCAGGAATCTGTGGAACATCTTCCTTTAGTTTAAGAAAAAAAAAAAAGCCCAAGATGACTCCACTTAATGTGTCAGAGGTTAGTGATGAGGCAGAAAGAGAGTTCTCACAAACTGCAAAAAGCTACAGTGGGTGTTTAACACTTTTTCCTTCCCATTTAAATTCATGTGGTAGGGGAGATGCTAAACTAAAAACATGCCACCACAGTTGGTGAGAGGGAGAGAGAGAAGACAATCGGTACTTAGAGAAAACACCTGGGACTTCATATGACTCGACAGTAAGTCTTTAACAAATTAATTGTGATCACAAAGCTGTGATTGCAAATGTGCAAACATGCCTCTGGGCCTCCATGAGATCAAGGGGCAACGTATGCAGTAACTGCCTTGGGGAATTCAATGACAATGACAAAGTCAAAGGTAATGCCTGGCACAGGGTGTCACAGGACAACCTAAGGCAACTTACAGCACAAAAGTACGCAGTCTGTGATGCTTTCACTCTCACACACTTTGCAGTTGCTTTCAATTTATCACCATTTCCTCAAACCCAAACAACATTGGCAGTTTATTGCTATATTCTCAAAGGATGTTCCTGGAATCCTAAGGGGAATGGATTTTGACCTTGATGGCTATGAC
>NW_018127992.1:957701-1018040 GCF_001952655.1 Monopterus albus
GCAGCAGGGAAGTGCTTGTTACGTTGTATAGTATTTGGGATTTTGGCTTTATAGACGTTGCTGCTTTAACTGACTGATAAGACGTCTGTGTTTATGTATAAAGCCAGGAACAATTTATTACCTGGTGGAATTAAAAAAACTATTTAATGAAAGGGGATACAATTTAAGGGGTCAGTTAAATTTAAAAATTCATGCTATACGTACAACCAAAAAAAGATTTTGTATTTCTATAAGTGGGATAAAACTATGGAATGATTTAACATAAAAAAATAGTAATAGAATTGACGAGTTTAAACAAATATAAAGGTATGTGTCAATCAAGATATATGCAAGAACAGGTTTAATGATTAATTAGATGGAACATTGTGGGTGTGGTGTATGAATGTTAACACTTTGTAATAATTCTTTAGTATATTACTTGAGTGGTGTAGAAGATAATTATTTAAGAATGTAATTATGTATGAATGTTAACACTCTGTTATAATTCTTTAGTATATTACTTGTGTAGTGTAGAAGAGAATTATTTATGTAGAGATACTGCTTGCAAACCAGTGATGGTAAGATGATGTCATGGGGTAGGACTGGATAAGTCTGACTTCTTCCTACTCCATTCAAGCATGTACTCATGTACTAGGTATAAGCAAATTGATATTGGATTAGCATTTGTTGGATATGTGTAAAATGATGTGTTGACATATCAACTGTCTTTACATGCTTGAAAGAATAAATAAATCAAATCAAATCCTTTACCGTCTATGGGTGACTAAACAAGCGAGTTTCTTTTCCTTCCATCAGTCCCCTGAGGTCAAGGGCAGCTACCTTTAACCTAACCAATGCAGTCCTGGATCCTACAAGATCCTCTACAGATGGTGAGACATCTGCCTGCTTGGACCTCAACAGGCTGGCCTGCTGACAGGAGGTTGGGCTGTTTGATTTCAATTGGCAACTGGAAATCCTGCCCCCTTTTCTCATTCCTGTTCCATCTCGCTGAAATATTTACTGAGTATACACCCATTCATCTGTGGTGAAAACAGGGCCCATGGTTTCTTTGTTGGGTTTGCTTGGCGGCTTGCCTGGCGATACACAATCAAAGTGGGAATCAAAGCGAGAAACAATTACAGTGGCTTGTGTGTAGGTGAATGGCAGCAATGAAAAGCTCATTGTCAGCTCTGTACAGCAGCTGTGGCAGTGGGGGGAAGATTTAAAGGCTGAGGAGGTGGATACAGAGGTGTAGGACAGAGGAGGGCATCTGCTCTCATGCTGCCCTCCCTGGGTACCGCTAACCTTTCCCCAGGCCAGAATACCCAGCTCAGTAACATCATACTGCCAAGGTGGAAATTTGCTTGGCTTGGCCTGCCTCCCCATGAATGTCTTCTCAGTGCAAGTGCCTGACAGCGGGCAGAAAAGGAGGTCAAGTCTCCGAGGTGATGCTGCCCCTCTCCGTTCATCCCTCCACCTACATCCCTGTTTATTCCCTGCCATCACCATAATACCAGTCATTTATATGATGCAGAGCTTGACACCTGTGATTTTCAAAGTCTGCCTGTTGGGAGAGTGATGTGAAAAATTGTCCTCCCGATGCCATGCATGTGTTTCATGGAGCCTAAAGCAAGACTTCTAGTGAATCCTCATTACAGAGCACAAAACAAAATTATGAGGTCAACCATAAAACTTATTAGCATGGCAAAAAAAGTTAAAGTACTTTTACATTCTACTCTCAAATATTTCCATGATTGCCTGAAGGCTGACCTGAGGTGTTTCACTTCTGGTAAAACTGTGCAGTATAGCCAAACATTTATGCCAGTGTACTAAATAGTATATTATGTACTACATAATATACTATATCTGAGGATGAATGTGTAAAATATAAAACAGCAGTTATCCTTGTGATTTCCCTTTCTCTCAAAGCACACCATGCACAAATACACCCACTCTCACCTCACCTTTCCCCTCACACCCTCATCCATTATTCACAGACGGCGGACAACTCGCTCATATCAACTACAGACTTGTTTTATTTTAAAGCACAATGCTTCACTATGTAGATAATACCTGCTTAACTGGGAGAATCACAGCTGCATTAAAATATGTCAATATCCAAAAGCTCACAATTTTTCATGTTCTGTAACCTTTTGAAAGTGTTTTTTTTTTTTTTTTTTTGAGTACTGCAGCCCTGCAGGGGAAGGGAGGGGGTATAGAGATGTTCCAGTTGCCTAGAGGGAATATTTTCTGGTTCTATCACTTCTGTTGACAATGTGTGCAGCTTTTTCCCCTTAATTTTCCCTCCGGGCAAGGTCACCTGCATCATTTACATTTTATGGAATTGTTTCTGAGAAGGGGATTCTGATTTCTATTAATGCACATATACAGTATGTGCCACTTTGGTTTTTTTTTTCCCCCCCTCTGACATGCCCTGAATATTCAGCACCATCCAGGGGTAAAGTCAATAAATTCATTCTGATTACATGAGTGGATATAGAATGGATTATTCCATGGAAATGACTGTCCTGGGGCGAATGCATAGACTCAGATATTACACATGCTCAGGTTGTTGTCCTTGAGGTTTTTTTTAGACATTTCCCAGGCATAAAGTTTTCAGAGTGTGGGAACTAATAATTTTTGTGGAGCCAATCCTATCTGACACTGGATGAGGCGGGGTTCATCCTGGACAGGTTACCAGTCTATCACAAGGCTGATACTTTGAAACAAACAAACCACATGCACACTCAGTCATAGGGGCAATTTAGAGTCACCAATCTGCCTAACCTGCATGCCTTTGGACTGTGGGAGAAAGCCCACCCACGCAGGCACAGGGAGAACATACAAACTCTGTACAGAAAGGCCTCGGGTCGGCCCGGGCTCAAACCCAGAACGTTCTTGCTGTGATGTGTCAGCACTAATCACTACACTCTAGAAGTCATCATACCGGGCTAATCAGTGGTGGATGAGACACCATTCTTATTGCTACAGCTAGAGATCAACATGCTTCACACTGTGCTTCTGGGTACTTGGTAGATAGTTTTCTTGGTCTCTAGTATGCATAACTGTAGGTGTAGTGTTGAATCATCCTGCAGCTCACTGCTCTCATTCCACCAGTTTGGCCATTTTCATTTCCTTTACTTTACTAAAACATAATACCACTCATGTTCTGGTGGTGGCGGCGGGAGCATTTAGAACAAAACTTAATTGCATCAAAAAGGACAGACCAGAGCACACTGATGGTGTCCTTATTTTACTTTTCAAAAGTACTATTCACTTAAGTTACATGAATGAATAAAAAAAAAAAAAGAAACCATATAAAAGCCCACTCAACAGATGTTTGTAAAGCACTTGGACCAGAATGTTCCACAATTACAGTGACTCAAATACAAAAAAAAAAAAAAAAAAACACCACCATCTCTTTTGTAACACACGGTGAAGCTTAGTTAAAGATGATGGTTTTGGTTAAATGAGTCGATGCACCATTACGTGCAAGCACACGATCACAACTCAACAAATTAAGAAGAATATAACAAACCCTAACCATGGCTTCAACTCTGCTTAAAGCACAAGTTATTTTCATTCAGGAATAATGAATCATTAGCTGGATGAGAACAGGATTATTTTAGCCTGATATCAGTATGTTAGCCTGAATTCCTTAAAAGCCACATTTGAAAGACAAGGTCCTGCTCTCTGCTCCTTACATGACACTGCATAATAACTGACGAAATTTGGTAACATGTACAATATGCATCCGGCCTTAATTTGTTCAAGCTGGCCATTATTTAAACACAAGCTTTTATTTGAGAATTTATGGTAGTCGAAAATCTGCAGGTCACTTTTTTTTTTTCTTTATTCCTGATATTTGTATCCTTTGCAGTTTAGAACATGCACGTTGTTTTGCAGAACCAGAAATACGTTTGTGACAGTTTTAAAGTAAAACTGAGGCTTGTTTTGTTCAACACTGAAAATAACCATATTTTAGTTTCAGTAAACAATCCAGCAGTAATAATAAGCTGTAAAAACACTAACAATTCAAAAACACCCTACTGTTTGCAGTTTGATTCATTCCTTCCATGGCAACAGTGTAAAATTAATAAAAGTACTACTGTACAACTGTGGTGCACTGACTCACAAACACATTACTGTGTTTAATTAAGACAATCTTGTTCCCTAAACTGACAAACTGTAGAATGTGCCGTTTTCATGTCTTGCCCACAATAATGATAAAGACAGTGTGTGGATGCTGTAGACTAAGAAGTGTTATCTCAGACTGATAGGCACTGTGCTTGTCACTTCAGTTACTCCCACTCTTCATAATTTGTATACATGTCAGAATAATAAGAGCAAATTTAGAAGATCTTTTTTTCTTAAAATATTTACCTAGTAAATACAGAGCAAATGAAACCCAAGAATTCAGTCCAATCTCCAGTTTTCACAGCTATTTAGTCACATAATGGTGGCATAAATTTCAGGACACTGTCTAAAATTAACACAAGCTTTTTACAGCGCAGTGTGTTTTTTTTTTCCCCCCCCCACTAGGCTCTGTCTGAGAAAGCAAAGCATTATTCATTCCAAACTATAATCCCTGCCACAGACATGAGCAAAAATACATCTTACAAACATCTCTAAGCTCATTATCACTCGAACATCAATGGGAACTGAAAATCGCATAGATGAGCTGCAGGTCCACACCCACAAGTACAATGTTGGAAGCTATTTTCTCTTCAGCGGTCTCCATTTCAGCTCACAAGATATTCTTTTAAGAGTTATCTCTTCCCCTTTCTAACCATCTCATATCTTAACCCTAATCGACCTATCCTCCATGCGCAGCTTCTAAAAAAAAATAAACAGCTTTGAGCCATGCTGGTGATGTGAAGGCTGCTGGATAACTTGCAGTTCTTTATCAGGTGAAAACAATTGGATGAGAAAACAGTGTAAACAAACGGCTTATGTGCCTCAAGACTGACGTTGGCGTGTACGGTCTACTGTTTCTGACGGAAGTTTACTTCAAGTTCAATTATTAAACCACAAGAAATGTTTGACACAAACTGCTGCAAATGGCTTTGACCACCTGAATCATACGACAGAGTAACACAGGCAATTAAAGTATTGCCCAGTGAACTACATTGTCTGCAGGAACAGTACAATGAAAGCCTGCTCAGTGTGCACCTCACTTGAATAGTCTAATGTGTGTTCATCCAGGAGTAAAGGATCCACTTAGAACATGTTGAGGTCACATTTTTTTTTAGCTTTAACAGTCTTCACTCCCTAGTTTCCTCACTCATTTGCCTGGTGTCAACTTGCAGGGGAGCCTATTGAAAACGCATCCTGGGACACTTTAACAAAATCCATTTTTAATGTTATTAGTACCGTTTGTACTTTTCCTCCTGTGAGAAGAAATAACAAGGTCTGATTAACAAAAGCAAGCAATTTATACTAAAAGACTACCAAAATGATTTTAACATCAGAATAGTCATTTGTGTTCTTAACCAGTTTATTCAACAGTTGTGCCAGCTAGCTGGTATTTATGCACCATCAGCAAGACAAATGTTTTATTGCATTCATACACATACAGATCATTCTGTGATTGAACTGACCAGGGACAAGATTAATGCTAAAAAGCCCCCCCTTCCCCGTGGGAGGAAGCCAGAGTGAACCTACACAGGCACAGGGAGAACATGCAAACTCTACACAAAGGCCCGGGCTTGAACCCAGAACCTTCTTGATGTGAGGAGACAGCCTTAACCGCCACACCGGTGAATTTGAAATCTACTACATGAGCGCAAGAATGGAAGTGTAGCAGCAAAGCAAACAAACCACAAACATTTATCTACAGAAGCTACCAAACTACCTGAACCAGTACGCCTGTTAAATATGATCAATTCTGTTCACTTGACTGCATGTTAAGCCAATCATTTTATCATGGCATTAGTGCTCAGCTGAGGTCAGAGGCATCCACAATATGCACACAATACAATGCTGTGGGTAAAGCATGCCAATAATTTTCTTGAATTATCCAGTCAGTGAATCCTAATGGACACGTGCTCTTTGAAAAGGGTTTTAGTGCAGAGAAAGCTCTCTGCCGCTCTGACTGCAAGAACCCATTTTTGTGAATAGTGGATGTTGAATGTTAATTACAACCTCAGCCTAAAATACAAGCCGGTGTGCTATTTGTTTGCCACTTATTAGGTAATGCTGTGAGGTGCACATATACACCAGACCCCAGCGCACAGTTGGGAATGCTTAATGAGCTGAACATCATTTTAGAACATCAGACACAAAGAGAACTGTGCTCCTACAATTACTAATTCATGAACGTCTTTGCTCAGGGTGTAATGTTATTTGTTGTGAATCCCCTTTGCCTGGTTGTGACAAAATAAAAGCATGACATACTTGCAGACTTTTAATTGTGTTACATTGGGGTGGTTTTAGTGTGAAAGTTGTTAAAATGTGACAGTATGCATTTTCCACCAGTAAAGAGCCACAGAATGCTAATCAGCGAGCTTTAAAACAACAGTGCCATTGACAATGTAGCCATAGTAACACTGGCAGTGAGGCAGGAGCTCAAAGTTGCTGTCAGTATGAATGATTAGGACCAACTTCTAGTGACTGAGTTGGAAATTTTATTTTTTCCTTTCCACAATTTATGCATTTATAGAGCTGCATGTAAACATACACCTGTACAAACAGTCCAAAATTACAGCCACACGGCAATAAATCTGAGGTGTTTAATGTTCGTTTGTTGGCACTGTGTCCCACAGATCTTCACTGAATTTCATGATAATTTTTAAGACCTCAGTATTGTACTATCTTGCCATGTGTAATATTTTTTCAAGGTTTTTTTTTTTTTTTTAAAGCAGAAATGGGCTATAGTATGCATAATTATGCTTTCATTGATGCCTAATCACCAGAAATTATCAGTGCAATGTCCTTAGGTAAGAAAGAGCCTTGGGAGCGAGTCCAAAATCAAATTGAGCCACCATGTTTTTGTTTACAGTAGCCCAGGATGGACAAACCATATACTGGCTCTAGAGATGTGAAATATTATGTGCAATAATTGAAATTCACCATCTTATTTTTGTATTCACATTTTTATCTGTTTTATTCTTATGTAACTTTATTTTTAGAGCAGGTGTTCTTTTTCTGGCTTTTGACTCTTTACTTGACTCCAAGAGAGCCCGGCACAAGAATTCCTATATGCCTAGACTGTGTTTCTGCATAAATGCCAAATAAAAATCTTTAATCTCAAAGGTGAATTTTGCATTTTCAAGTTGACGTAGTAGCTGGAAAAAGGAACATACTGCAGATCCCTGTCATCAAAGTGGCAAAGACTCGAAGGAACAGGATAGGCGACGGCACAACATGATAAACACTGGAGTGGCCTTTCCTACATGGAAACCCTTGATGAGGGACAGATGTTTGCAGAATGATGCTGAAGTTAACTTTTCTACTAAACAGGTAATTTAGCCCAACAAGTAAAGTTAACCTAAATGCAAGTTTTTGTTGGATAGTGTTAGATTGAACATGGCCAGTGCTGGGAAATCCACTCATCAACTGAACTGTTTTGCTCATTCAAGTCAGCATACTTGTTTTTCTGCATGTGCAATTGGTCCTATACTTACAGTAATCACCGTGTAGTAGTTGTCAGGACCGTTTAACAACTTAAGACATCTGCTGAACACAGCAATATGCAACCTCACCACTAGATGTCATTAAATCTCACATTGCACCTTTAAATGAACATTCACACACAAACAGAAATGCACTGAAAGTGAATATATTGTTTAAGTACTTTATAACCCATGTCAAATACATGGAGGCTGCGATAAAGTATAAAATCCTATTTTACAAATGCATAACTGAATTAAAAACTCAACAGGAAGCATAAGAGGTAATTTATTTTCTTCCTTGGATGAATTATTATTTTCAGTCAAGTTCATTGAATTTTTCCTAGAAAGGAGGGTTCTAGCATGGCTGCTTTGTGCCAACCGACTTCTAACTGAAACTTGTCATGCTCAATTTGTGCAACTTACATGTATTTGAGTAGTCACTGCCATTGTCTGCTACATATTTCCCGAGGGTGCGCGTGCGCACACACACACACACAATCCTGAAATATCAAAATGCAGCAACAAACCACCCTTATAGACACGTTTGTCTCTGTACTGTCTATACTGTTTTACGCTCAGGCTGAGACAATTATAATGCAAATATATGACAGTGCTGGTTGAATGTTTGCCCATAGGTTGACAAGAACCAATGTGATATGGAGATTCTCCTTCATTCTGCTTCACCTAGAAAGCCAAGGGCAAACAGAAACCGTTTAGTGGGGTGGATCAGCCCCAGCATAACCATGGCAGGGAACCTTGGTCCCCTCTTTAATTAAATCAGTGCCAATGCTTTGGATTGTAAATATGCAACTAAGCAGCAAGACACTGTGCGGTGAAGTGGAAAAGCATGACTGCTGGACTTGGTATATATATTTGACTGTATTAAATTTGAATTTTCAGTCATCCTGTACACAATGCTATTTATTCTTAAGTGACGGTACCATACAGGTAACTGTACTGTAGTTCTGATCTAGCCTCGTTTTATTTGTAATGACTCTCTGTGGGAATAATTTTTCCTGTCCTACAGTTCTTACTGTTGACTATTCACTAAGCCCCAGCCATTATAGTTAAGGGGCATCAAGAGCGAGTCCCTGCTGCATTATAACACAAGGGGTTACGTTGGTCAGGGGGAATGTTGTTGGCGAGTACAATACATCCATGTTCTGATGAGTCGACATGAGTGGCTTCATTCACATATGGTATAAGTATGAATCAACAAAGTATGAATCGAGTACTTAGAAAAATTAAAGCGATTACACTAATGATCCCCCCCGGAGGCATTACTGGTTGTTAGACAAAACAAAAGCGTGAGCAATATCCAGTGGTATATTATTCTGTGGGTGAATGAGTAATGACTTTTCCTTGATGCCCATGATCACAGTCTGCAGACAGAGTTTGGCTGGGTGCATTAATGTTGTTTAAGGAACATAATCGCAGCAAGCTGCCGAAGAAGACATGCCCTCTCCTGTTTGATCAGCAGACGTAGGCCGTGAATTTGGTATCAAAGTATCAAAACGAGACTGAACTATGAGTCATCAGTAAAAAAAGCTTTTAATACACAGAAGCATAAACCAAATGAAAAGTGATAGCTTTTTGCTACAGGACACTTACAGTGAATAATGGCTAAAAAAAAAAAAAAAAAAAGTTGCTTGCAGTCCTTTGGAGGCAACTCAGTTTTTAATTGAGGTCTAAAGCTGACTGAGGGGTGAAAATAGCTTCTTCAGTACAGTAGTGTTCACTGTGTTGTTTTCCATGATAAAACAAATGAAGTAGTATGGGCTCACAATGCTGAACTTTAGACAAATTTTGTATCCATTTGTGTTCATATGCATGTTCTAACCACCCAGTTGTCTAGGAAAACTGTGAAAATTGTGGGGGTTTTTTATTATTGCATGTAAATAAGCAGAATGTGTTCTGCAGAGGCAATAATATTTGCTGAATATCTACAAAAACAACACTAGTCCCTTGCGCCATATCCCTGTGAAACACATTTATTTATAAAATGATGATAATACAACAATGAAAACAAGAAGCCAGAAGCCAATTATTTATCCCAGAAGAAAATGACCCTGTGCGGTCAAACAGGCAAATGGATGAGGTCAGTCGTTCTCTTGGAGTTTTCAAAAGGCGCTAAACAGGCTCGGAGAAGGGAAAAATTAAGAGGAGAGAAAACTGTGTTTTAACAAGTCAGCAAGCCGCAGAGCTTCTGGGGCCTAGCGCATACACCACTGAGAATCTCACTAATGAGGCCACTATCCCAGACTACCTCCCCAAAAACTCACAAGCAAGCACTATTCAACTTCTTTCTTTGTTGTTTTTAGGGTTTTCCTTCAGAAAATCTCTCTCCCTGGACATTTGGCCTAGCAAACACAGGCCACTTTAATAAACTTTTATATGGCTGACCATGATTTTCTTCCGACAAGTGATAGTTCTTAAAACCATGCTGGCCAAATTTCTTAAGTAAGCAGTGTAGCATTGCCATTACATCCCAATTTACACAGACAAAAAAGGAAAGAAAGTGCTATTATTAGGACGTGTGATGACAGTGAGTGACATTTACTCATAACCAATCAGAACATTTCAGCAAAATGTCCCCCTACTGATCAGTCACGCTTTTTTTTTTTTTTGGAAAAACATACAGTAGAAACAACAAAAATTTCCCCCTTCAATCAATATTGTCTCAAGTAATGAGATGTCAATTGGATCACTCCATCTGGCAGCAGTGAGGGGAACATATTCCAGTGTGCCCGTTGGCACGCACGTCCTCTGAATGTCAACTAGGTTCAGATGGCTGCATCTGGGTGATCAGCTCATTAGATACAGTACAACGTCTTAGCAAAGACAGTGATGGCTGATACCACAGACCTCTCCAAGTACCAGTAAAAGTCATCTGTCTGTTGTTCCTTTCCACAAACCTTACTTCTTCCCAGTGCCTTCTTTTGTGCAAAACATGTCCTAATAGTTCCACTGGCAGACGCCTGGGTGAGTAAATTTGCTCCTCAGCTATTGTCAGTGTTGTTCCCGTCTGGTACTTGTGCCAGCAAACAGATGAATTAAAAATATGTTGTACGAGTTCATAAAAAAGTAGAAATGTTCTACGATTATGAAACTACTGGTTAACCCTTTTATGCCTTGAAATGATTGCAATCTTACTATTTTGACCCTGAAATTAAATGTATGGTGGACTGTTATGATTTCAGTTGGTGGGAAATTTCAACCACTACCCGAAAAAAGGAAAAACCTAGTACCTGACAGTACAAAAGACTTCACTGTTGTCCATCAAACCCCCACTGCACCTTGCAAGGCAATTTTACAAACAAAACCACCGAGTTTATAAGCTGAACAGACAGTGCTGATGAACTTATTTCACACACTCAAAGCAGAGAAGGATGATTACACATAATGAAGACAGGTTCCTATTGGTTTCAGAACAGGCTAAGATGCAGTAGCAGTAACAGTGCATCTAATAATAACAGGGCCTAAAAATACACAGGTAAACCTCTGCTCAGTAACCGCAGGGACACGACTTCACCGTCCACTGAGGTAGCTCACTGACTAATGAAGTTGGGAAGCTTAGAGCAATTAGACACATCAAAGCTTGAATCTGAAAATTAATTAGGCTCGCCTCTCTTTTGAAATGAGCATCCGCTCATGCAGCAGCTAATTAGCATACCGCCATCAAAACACGCAGGTGCCCGTGTTGTTGCTGCTGAGACCACTTTGAAAAGTGAGCCGATCATGTTTTTTTTTTTTCTGCAAACGATTAGAAAGAAGGAAATCAACAGACAACGTTCACTTATCAGAAAGTGATGGTTGACATTAATGAAAATCTCAACAGGTACAGTGTCATGAGTTCCCATTACTGAAGCCTCCTGTGGACTGACTTACTCACTCAATGTGTACACTGACATGTTTAATGTACAATGAAGGGTTCGCTCAGTGTTCAAGTATATAACTTACTGTGGGGCCATTCAGAGCCTATGTGGACTCTGCAGACAACGCACTGTGCTCCTGTGTCTCATGTTCATCTATGTATCAAAAGCTACCTTAAACCTGGGTGTGTCACAGCAAAGGGAGTTGGGGTCTCTTGTTAACTTTAATGTCAAAAGGAGCGCTGACATTCACCAAACTCGGAGGTCGTTTTCAGAAGTTCATTAGCCACCCTGATCCGGTTTGCCGTGTGAAGTCACATCAAAGCCTGGGCAATCACATTCTCATTCACACTAATGAAGAGCTTCTTCAAACACAAGTGCTCATTATTAACGACACCTGGTTTTAAATGTGAGGTATATTATGCAAATTACATCCCCATTTTCAGCCCTGTGCAGGTTAACTGTGTAAATTCTGGTTAAAAAAAAAAAAAGGAGAATAATCTGTACCGAATATTTTGTAGACTTTTTTGTGATAATAGGTAAATAATGTCCTGTATAACTTCTCATTGATCTGTTATATGACAGTAATCAGGGCTTCTTAACCCGTTTCCTCATAGTAATATATTAATCATTTGCCTCAGCCACTCTGCTGTGAAAATTAATGTAGCTCAGTGTGTTTTCCCTTTAGGCTGCACTTTGATTAATGAGCCTGGTTCATTCTTCACTACTCTGCTTCAACATGGAAAACGCATCCCAATAAAGTTACAAAAGTTCACGGTACTCCCGTCCATCAATTCTGCACTAGTTGATTGCAGCGACTTATACAGATGCTGCAGTCGAGATACACAAGTTATGTGAAATACGGGATACTCAGAAGAGAGATGAAGAGCGTTTAAACATTTGAGATAATCTCTGAGGTGATAATGATTCAAACTCAGTAGGCAACAGGAACTAAGGCACAACTCAGGTTTTTACAAGTCAACACAGCAGAGGCCCCCAGGAAAACAAAGTTCAGACTCAGGGTGGGAGATAAATCCCAGCTGTAGACAAAGCCTATATTTCTGTATCCCTGCAGTTTTGCTCTAATCTCTCTCTCTCAGCCCTGTAAGCTATTAAAGGCCAGACAAAGGCAGTCCACAGTTAAGCACCCTGTGGGGAGATCTTATTTACAGTGTAACTGCCACTTTGACTGCCTGCCACCTCTGTCTTGCTCCTGTGCTTCCTTGGTTTTCCCTTCTGTCTACTATTTTTTCACCTCTCTCTTCTCATTCTATTCCACTTCCATCTGCTGCTGTGGGCTTTTAATCTCAAGCAGCTGAAATTCCATCTTTCAGCTCGGCTTGCCAGTTTGAAAGGCTTGGTGTTCAACTTCTTGTTTCTGACTTGGCAATTAATGGAACTATTTCAGCTTGAGGCATATCCCATTAGGTGAAGCTGAGACTGGATACAAACCTAAGTAAAAGGAGACCACTCTGGCCATTTCTTTCAGACTCACCACCAGTAAGAATCCCCCAACCCCCACCCCCTCCACACACACACACACAAATCTGGTGCTCAGCATCCATTTCACTTCTCTTGCCTTCATCAGCTACATCCCAAAAGAGTTTTGCTTCTCACTGTCTGGAGGTGAAACTGGCTGCAAGTGCATTCTTAGATAATTGTCAGCATTTAGGTTTTGGTAGGACCATACACACACACACACACACACACATACACATACACATTTTGACACTTGGCTTTTTGCCAAAGTGTCAGCAAGAAAATATACCCGGGGAAGAAGTCTTCATTTGCATAGTGTGGTGCCTTAAAATGGCCTGACACAAGTAATAAAAATGTATTAGCTTGCCAGGACATGAGGGGCTATGTTGTGCTGAGTGCATTACCTTGCAGTGCTGAATAAGCTACTGTAAGGCTACAAAACTTCCTCCTGGGTTCATGACAAGATTCTACCAGGAACTGATCATATAATTGTGAGACTGAGGCCTCATGTGTGGCGTTACTGCTGACACATCTCGCACTCGGGTGCCTCACCACGCATCAACCTGAGCAGTTCCTAAAAGTATCAGTACCAAAGGAAACAACCACTTAAGCCTAGTCCTCTAACTTACTCATTATCAGTAGATGCAAACAAGCCCATTGGCATTCAGACCATCGACTTGCAGCTCTGGCCCCGTTGAAACAGGCTCATTATTTTTCATTTTCATAATAATAAGTAATGTATAAGTTTTCCACAGCAGTTTGGAATATTTATAGGAAACCCAGACATCTTAACTGAGCAATCAGCACAATGCTTATTTTAAAGGAGCTGAAATTATTTTGCTATATAGCTTTAGTAACATCTTTGGAGGGTTAAAAAGGATTGAGCATTAAAATTCAACATTAATTTATTGCACAGTATATTAATGTAATTAGTGATTAAAAATTGAAATGTTTGCTGCTACCAGTCACCACTTGGCATGAAAAAAATAATACCACAGTACAAAATACTGAAGCAGGTAGTAAAACCAAAAACTAGCTAGCGATCTCTGATAGGGTAGATATTTCACAGGGCTGGCTGGCTGTGTGAACATGGTTCAGTCCAATATGCCAAAAATACTGTGAACAGAACCACCATCTGTTTTCTTGTCGGTCAGTACTGGCCCACCTTGTCAGACGGTGAAGAAATTAACGACATGCTAGACTTTGTGTTGGGAAACAGTGAGGTGTCTGAGAAGCTGCAATCGGTTGTCACTTATGACACACTACAAGAGATAAAACGACTGACTGTTGTGTCCAGTGCCCTACATCCATTGCATCAGGATGTCATAAAGCTTAACTCGTTTAGCCTGAACAAGCTTAAGAAATATTACTCAACTCGACAGCGCTCAGAGAGCACAAACCTCTGCCAAAGCAGCTCACTTATACCTAAAAGCAATATTCCCATGACAGTTTGAACCTCATAGAATGATTCACTCACCATGAAAACCTGTGGTTGTGGTTTTCTTCAGGATCTAGTTCAGTAACTTCTGAAGACAATAAACGTGTTGACACCCTGCCGAATCAGCAGAGTTTCAGCTAGATTTTGATCTCAGCTGCAAGTCCCAATCTCAAAACGGTAAAGAATCCTTTAAAACCTTCCTGAATCTGGATGATGATGCACCAGATCTAAAGTATTGCTCCGTGGACTGTACCCTGCCTCTCCAAGACTACAGCCAAATCTGTTCATTACTTTGAGTTATGCTGTGATCAAACCAATAAACGCTGGTAAACACAACTGATACTAATAATTACTACTTAAGCCCCTCTTGACACCCAACACAGGATTATATTATAGTATAACACAGCTGCAAGCAGTGTATTGATGTGGAGAGATGTCAGACTTTAAAAAAAAAAAGTCCACATTAAGTACCTCAGAAAACAGCTTCATGTGCCAAGCAGTGTCTCCCCAGGCCTGGTCTGAGATGCAGCACATGGCAAGAGCTTAAACACAAATCTGACCCAGGTCGAAGACAAGGCTAATGTATGGCCAAAACATAAATCACATTTGGACTGATTTTTAAAACTCTACCTCCTCCTTGCACTCCTGTCTGTGCCTGAGAAATCCATGGTGGGCAAGGCCAGTAACTATTCCAACATCAGTCAGTCAAAGGTTGACAGTCAAAAACTGCCTCATCTTTATTTCTAGTCTATATGAATAGACTGAGCAGCAGTGTCTGAAAGGTACAGTGTGATGAGGGCGAGTGTCAAGATTCAGTAACACAGATAAGAATGAGTTCTATTTTAAAGCTTTTAAAGGTGTTTTAAGATGCCTGAGAATGTGTTTGACAGCCTGAATGTCCTCTCACAATACACATTTGTAGCCGATTTACTTATAGTGGGCAGTTTTTGACATAAAAAATGTAGGACAGACCACATTCTGGGAGAGGTCAGTGGCTGTAGCCCTCAAATGAAACCCTTACTGATAAAAACTGGTTTTCTCAACCACTGTTAACTGATGTGATGCCAAGCTCTGGTGAATAAACAACAGCAAACAACACACTAAACAGTAAATGTGTAATATGTAAGTGAGCAAAATATGCACTTTATCTCACTAAACAGTTAACGTGTAATACGTAAGTGAGCAAAATATGCACTTTATCTTTCCACAGCTTTGTCATATTCATTTAAACATATTCACACTGGGACAAAGCAACACACGGTCCAAGTCCATGCCAAAAATATCTGCATTCTATGGAATGAATTAAATAGGACAATGCCACCATCTAAACTACTTTGAACTGAAACAAACAAAACACAGTGAAAACCTTGGAAGTCAAACATAATTAAATGAGACACAAACGCTGACTTGAAAACAGTCTAAAATTACAGCAGAAAATACCCTGCACGATTTCTTCCCACTCAAAGAAACTCCAGCAAGTTCCATTGAAAAAGTCACAAGAATGTATACATGCTACAAACCCCATTCATATATATCCAACCACACACACTGCATAAGTGTGATAAAGGCCTGCATTGTGTATGGCACTAGGACTTACCTTCTTTATCTGAAAAAGAAACCAGTGCAATGTATATTCAGTCACATATGGAAAGCTACAAGGTGCATTCACACTGAGCCTGCCGCAAATTTTAGAAGTGGAACAAATGTGTATAAAGTTAATTGAAAGGGTCACATGAATAAAAGTGGCACAACTTACAGCAAAGATGGCAAAAATGTTACAAAAAAATAAGTGATGAATTGAAGTGTTTGTCTGTGCTAACTGATGTCAAAAATAAGAGTTACACACACAAACACAGTCAGTTTGTCAGGTTAGTTAAGCTAATTTTGAGGCCACTTCTACAGTAAACGCACCTGATGTTTTAGCAAGTTAACTAAAAACTGGCACATGTTTCACAAAAACAAAAGGAAGGCAAACATTTGCTTCATGTTCAGTCTGAATGCAGCTTACAAGCACAGAATCACAGCAGCTGAAAAACAACTTTAAATAACAGCACTTAACATTTGTAGTGGAGGCCTACTTAAAAAAAAAAAAAAAAAAAAAAAAACCTGTCATGGCACCCACTTAAATATGCATACAAACACAATCTCTTGACACAACAAGCAGCCTAGACCCACTCACTGTTTGTAGGTGTACCTGGGAAAAAAAAAAACCCCAAATCTTGTCTCAGACAGACAGCAGTTTGCTGCCACTTGCTACACCAACTCATTTGTAATACATCATATCAAGCATAGCAGCAAACATGCTGCACATAAAAAGCAAAGGAATGTAGGCCCATTTTAACTGTAGTCCAGTTGGCTAAGCACAGGTTTGGTCATGGCACAAAGACCGAGAAAAATATAACTAACTTAATAAATAAAGACTTCAGCTTACTTTCTGTAGTTCAACTTGAAGTGAAGTCGATGTGCTCCTCTCTTGTAGAAGTCCTCCCCTTGGCTAGAGCAGGTTTTCTTTTGTTTGTTTGTTTGTTTGTTTTAACAATGACTTCAGAGTCCAAAAGTTCCCCATCATCCTGAATTCATATGGCGGAGAAAAGTTCACAACAGTCCTTTCTGACAGGTTTCTTATTACAAATTAAAAAAAGATGGCTGCCTATTCACAAAATGCCTTCCTCCATTTCCAACACAGAAAACTGCGTTTGTTTCAGAACCAGGTAGCTGGTTCAGAGTCAAACTTATGTCATGTACTCACTCACTCACTCACTGTACAAATAAAGAAAAACTTTTTAACCGTAAACAGCTTTTTTTTTGCACCGAGAAGTGAACAGCAATTTGGTAGGTTCAGGTGTATTTAATTAACTGACAAAAACAGTACTTCCTGAAAACTTGTGGTTCTTCATTGGTGACATTCTGCACAAGTGGGCGGGGCTATTCTCTGCCAGCCAATAAGATCATCACACACTTTAAATCAATGCCCTGCACAGGTGTTGCTCTTATCATATTAAAACCCAGCATCATGTTTGAAAACGAAACATATCAAATTTATTGGAGATGATAAAAAATAAAACAAGCTACAAGAAATTAAAAACAAGTGCACTTTCTGAAAAGACTGGAAAGATTAATTTTAAAAACAGAAGAGAGAAAAGTGAATTTAACTGTGAACACTGAGTTGAGGCAGGAGATTTAATTCAATTCAGATTTAAATATTTATTTTAGGAATAAATGTACAAAACAAATGACTGTGTACAAACAAATATACATGGATTTACTTTCTACTGAGGACACAGTTCCTATAAAAACTGCTGACATTTTGTTTGTAGGATAGGAAGATTTCTTTTATTTTAAATGTGAGCACCCCACCAAAAAAAAAAAAAAAAAAAAAAAAACGGGTTGCGAAGAATATTAAATATATCAAATAATTTGCAACTAGCAACTAAAGTTATACAACAAATGCAGTTGGGTTAAAAGTACAATATTTAGCTCTAAAATGTAATAAAGTCAAAATATGAAGTAGTACAAAAGCAAAATACTCAAGTACAGATACTGCAAAATGGTACCTACTGTAAGTGCAGCATTTGAGTAAATGTACTTAGTTACTTTCCTTCACTGCCCCTGGGTTTGATTAAAACACTCTCAAATGAAAAGTACAGCAACGCACAAAGGATTCAGTCCCCAGCTGTCTGCATTTTTGGACCCAACCACCACCTTCCTAGTATTATTAATGTTCTATAGTTCAAAACCATACACCGTCAACAGACAATAAATATTGGCTTCCTGATCCAAACTCCAGTCCAGGTAGTGAGGGTAATGCACCATTTCATTGTTTGCCAACCACCATAAAACACCAAGAAGAAGAAGACAACTGAAGGACCCTTGGCTGCAATACAACAAATGCTGGCATGTCACAGTTTTACAGCTGTTATTGTGACACCACTATGATTTAAGCTGTGGACCAATGTAGCTATTGTACACTTTAATGTGAGACTGTGCTGAATGTTAACAAATACAACCAAAGCTATCTACATGGCTGGATACCATTACAGATCCATGTCTTTGACATGGACAATCTCCTGCTGTGTGTTACATGTGTGAAAGGGCATCTTCTTATGAGATATGAGTTCATATGGGAAAACGGCTTTAGTCTCTTTCTGCATGCACACACACAGAGTCACAGGGCAAAGACACAAGAGAAAGCTTCTCATTAAGGCTGGGGTGACATCTCCCCACTGTGATTTGGACAGACATTATCGACCCTCTCTATCTTGTGGTAAAACCCTCGGTGTGGGTGATGGGTCAGTGTCAGAAGAGGCAGTCTGTGTATAGGTGGGTGGAATAGAAGAAGGCATAGGAGGGGGACTCCAAGGGCTACTAGCAGTCAAGCTGTGGCTGCATGGCCAACATTGTAATATCACACATTTACACTGATGTCATACATGTTACACAAACCCTGCTGCTGCATAGATGAGACTTGCTGTAAAAGAAGTTCAGTTGGGGATTAGCTGCTACTCTGGCTATCACAGTAATTACATTTTTTCAGTGCAACATCCTCTCTTTAGAAGATAAAAATGTAACAATCCATCTCATCCCAATCCAATGCTTGACTTTGGACCGATACAAAAACATAAATCAAAGTGTATAACAGATGGGAGGGGTTTGGCGAACTTCACATCCAGACTTTTGTTAGTTAATAGGTTGCATTAAGCCTATCAAGTGGTGTGGTGTGTGATAAGCAGCCTCACGGGCCCAGTAGGGGCCTGAAGAACTCTTGTAATGAATGGTTGGAGCACTGCTGATGCGCGGCAATCATTAACAGCCTGATAATTACTCTGGATACCTCAGTGGATTGTTGTGTGTGTGTGTGTGTTTGTGACGCAGATAGAGCCATTACGATGTGTGAGGCCTCAGAGAAAAACAGATAAGCACCGTGTCTGTGTGTATTTTGGCTTGCTGGTTGACATGTTGTGTGTGTGGCATAGAAATGTCCTACTGCGGCTCTGTATTCATGCTTACAATTGCAAATACGAGCATATTCTCTGACACTCACTGTGAAGGTATTTGAAACGCTGCTGTTAAAAACAAAACACTGGCCTGATTAAGTAAACATGATGAATGCTGGGTATTTAGGGTTTCTGTAAGGAATGATAAAATTGCCCATAAAGTCCTGCTTTTCCCTCCTTCTGACAGCAAAGCATTATGGTGTCCTCACTTTTAGCATAAATTACAAAGCCTCACCAAGGTCTAATTTTGACAGCATTCCTCAGCATCAGTATGATCAAGACAGATTAGATCAGATTCATGTGTTGGTATTTGAACACTGATTTGTTTATTCAGTGGGTTCATTACTTGCTTTCTGATTAATGTCTCTATGGAAACAAACCCATCACCCAGCACTAGTGACAGTGTGACATAGGAGACTAATAGGAAAAAAACACAGTGATGCTCTTATACTATATAGCTTTCAAATGGATCTGTACAATACAACAGGCATCTCAGAGACTCCAACGAAAACACATAAATCCATAAATATATCTTTTAAAAATTAGACATTCTGACATCAGTTGTGCTTGGTTACATGTTTCCTTGCCTTACAGTCAAAGTAAAATTTGAGTCCTTTTTTAGTTAAATATTTGGATTTTTTTAGATACTGAAAAGTTGTATTTTGCTTTTGAAATGCATATGGATGATTTCTAGTCCAATGCATACAAACCTAGCAACCTACCAAAACACGGTAGAGTAGCAGAAGGAAACACAAGTCACAGGGTGCAGCTATTGAGAGGCCTAGTCCAAAAATAATTACATTTGGATTCAAGGACAATGTCAATAGTAAGAGGAGAACAATGGCATGCAAAGTCTGCATTGTAAAAATCATCATCACAACCACATCATCCAGTCTCATCAGTCACTACAAAACTCACAAGGAAAGGTAAGTATGTCACTGTGTATGTTAGCTAACATATTGGCAAGGTCAGTAGTTAGCTGGAAAGCTAATGTTAAGTTTAAATTGTTAGAATGACTTTGACTCAATTATATATTTTACTGAGAATAGTTTCTGATAGCCATGAAAAGCATGTCTTTTTTATTTAATAGTTAAGGTTTATGTTATAGCCTCCATCCATCTATCCATTTTCCTCCACTTATCCGGAACCAGGTCACGGGGGCAGCAGTCTAAGCAAAGATGCCCAGACTTCCCTCTCTCCAGACACTTCCTCCAGCTCCTCCAGGAGAATGCCAAGGTGTTCCCAGGCCAGCCGAGAGACATAGTCCCTCCAGCGTGTCCTGGGTCTTCCCCGGGGCCTCCTCTCGGTGGGACATGCCTGGAACACCTCCCTAGGAAGGCGCCCAGGAGGCATCCGAAACAGATGCCCGAGCCACCTCAGCTGGCTCCTCTAGATGTGGAGGAGTAGTGGTTCTACTCTGAGATCCTCCCGGGTGACCGAGCTCCTCACCCTATATCTGAGGGTGGGCCCAGCCACCCTGTGGAGGAAGCTCATTTCGGTCGCCTGTAACCGGGATCTTGCCCTTTCGGTCATGACCCAAAGCTCATGACCATAGGTGAGAGTCGGAACGTAGATCGACCAGTAAATAAGACCCCAAGATACTTGAACTCCTCCACTTGAGGCAGGAACTCTCCACCAACCTGAAAGGAACAAGCCACCCTTTTCCGACTGAGAACCATGGCCTCGGACTTGGAGGTGCTGATTCTCATCCCAGCTGCTTCAAACTGCCCCAGTGCACGCTGGAGGTTCTGGCTTGACGGAGCCAACAGGACAACGTCATCTGCAAAAAGCAGAGACGAGATCCTGTGGTCCCCAAACCGGACTCCCTCCGGCCCCTGGCTGCACCTAGAAATTCTGTCCATAAAAGTAATGAACAGAACCGGTGACAAAGAGCAGCCCTGCTAGAGTCCAACATGCATGGGAAACAAGTCTGACTTACTGCAGGCAATGCGAACCAAGCTCCTGCTCTGGTCATACAGGGACCAGACAGCCCTTAGCAAAAGGCCCCGGACCACGTACTCCCGTAGCACCCCCCACTGGGCGCCGCGAGGGACAGAGTCAAATGCCTTCTCCAGATCCACGAAACACATGTGGACTGGTTGGGCAAACTCCCATGAACCCTCAACCACCCTGAAGAGGGTATAGAGCTGGTTCAGTGTTCCACGGCCAGGACGAAAACCGCATTGTTTCTCCTGAATCCGAGGTTCGACTATCGGTCGAATTCTCCTCTCCAGTACCCTGGCATACACTTTCCCAGGGAGGCTGAGGAGTGTGATCCCCCTATAGTTGGAACACACCCTCCGGTCCCCCTTCTATGTTATAGCCTACGAATGCACAATTAATAACCAGAGGAGGTTTGTGAATGTTTCACTTAAATATGAGATATTCCCATAAAATTACCAGAGCCCCAGAATTTTGTATGACTTGATTTGTGAATTGCTTGACTTGTAACAGGGACTCGACTTGACTTGCTTGACTGTCACCACCGTTATTTGGGACTTGCAGGTTAAGACTTGAGACTTACTTGTGACTTGCATGTGTGTGACTTAGATGCAGGAGATGATAGTGGACATGAGGAAGGAGGGGAGAACTCAGCAGCCACGGTTCATCCGGGGGCTTGAAGTGGAGAGGGTGAAAGGCTTCAAGTACCTGGGCGTCCACATCAGTGAGGACCTCACTTGAACACTTAACACCATACAGCTGGTCAAGAAGGCCCAACGGCCGCTGTACTTCCTGAGGAGGCTGAGGAGGTTTGGCATGTCGCCTAGGATCCTCAGCAACTTCTACAGCTGCATTGTTGAGAGCATCTTGACCAGCTGCATCACTGTCTAGTATGGCAGCACTACTGCTATGGACAGCAAGCGCCTGCAGAGAGTGGTAAAGACTGTGGAGAAGATCACCAGGATTCCACTGCCGTCTCTGCAGGATGTGTAGAAAAGCTGCCTCCATCCTCAAGGACCCCACTCACCCCCAGCATGAACTGTCCATAGCCCTACTCTCTGGTCGGAAGCTCGAATATGTGAAATGCAGGACCTCTAGATTCAAAAACTCTTTCTTTCCTTCTGCCATTAGACTCCTAAACAGCTGACTCAGGATCTACCTCATGTAATTCCATTTGTACTGTTTACATACTCATTTTGCACATGCATAATTGCACTCACTGCTGAGTATTTACACTCCACGGCTCCCACGTAGCATATATTCTCTCTGCATTATATTGTGTTCTTGTTGTATTTTTATTCGCTTCCTTCACTTGCTGCTTTAAAGTGCCTTAGATTTGTCATTTTACTGCCTATTTAGATGTGTTATTGCTCATCTACGTTATATTTCATTTGTATTGTGTGACAATCATGTGGACGGCAAAGGAAGAATTTCATTGTTCAGGGAAACACGTTTCCTAAGTGTACATATGACAAATAAACACTTTGACCTTGATCTAGTGTACCCCCACCACTGTACATGGTGTGTTACTCACTGAAGAACACTGTATTGTGCTGTGTGTAGAAGGAAAACTTTTCTTTCCTTTCTCAAAAAGCACAGCATTTATTAGGACTTGTCCTGCAATTAAGTTGGTTTTCCACTTGGAAGTTGGAAGCTAGCAAGCTAGGAAGCTAGGTAACTACCTTTCAGATTAACTTTCACTGAGAAGGTAGAAAGTACCAAGTTAGGTCAAACAAGTAGACACTTAGATTGCCAGCATTAGCATTAACCCCTGCTAGTTACTTTTTGTTTTTGATAAGTCAATTGCTGAGTCATCGACAGCTCCCGCACACTTCGTGCCGTGTTCATTCCATATGAGGGTGTCTAGTACTATGCTGTGAAAACTCACAGCAACAGGTACTTTTGTGATCTCAGCACTCTACACAATCCCATTATTCATATCACCACACATGAGTAACTAATGTAGGAGTTGCTGAGTAATGTAAAAAGGGAGCTCAAATCAATTAAGCAGTGACTAATAGCATCTGCCCTTCAAGCTGTTTGAACATCCACCCATACAAATATTGGACCAATTAAATTCCAAAAAAAAAAAAAAAAATCATGCCTACTGGGAGAACATGTAGGAGACACTATCAAGGTAGAAAAACAAACGCCTTTAGATATATTATCAGATCCTTTATTTCTGGGAGACACACAGGGTAAATCTCAACTCTCTTCACTGCATCCATGTTTCCCTCACTTGTGTCTTTGAGGGAAACATGGACATGAGATGTCCTTTCCTCCAATCCTTCATCTGAAGCCTCCAATCACCTATTGGTTTCCAAAAAAGGGCTGTCAGTCCATAATAGCCTTCTGTGACGGAAGGTCTTGTGTATCTTCACTCATGTTTCCTCTAAGCAGCCTCCTCAGTCCTCAGAGCTTTAGGATGTCTTTCAAGATAGTGGGCTGGAATGACTTCCAGGTTGAGTGAGGAGTGAGGGATGATCAAATTTAGGATGTGACCACTGGAAAAAAATTGAGCTGGTATATTTTATCTCAGACCAAAAAACTAAACACAATTGATTTTCATATTGCACAATACTTCTTTATCAATCATCTGAAGTTCAGATCCAAAATACAGCAGTGCTTTGTGTTATTATGCCAGGCAACGATGTTTGGCCACTGTCCAAAGTGATGTTTCAGTGATTGAAAGCCCAAACAGCCCTGCCTAGTTTAGTCTACCCATGGGTAATTGAATAGAGCAAGGCTGCAATAGCATTGGATTGGTGGAATGTTGAGCTGCAGGGGAATGTGGAGAAGGTTTCAGCCAGCAGCAATTAAACAGTGAAATGATGCATGAAATAGAATGGAGGCATGGGTGTTATTGAAGTAAGAGTAAAAGCATAGAGACTGTAAATGGGAGCAAGAAATGTGTAAAATTTAAGAGAAACAGAGACGATGATGAGATTAAAGTGTGAAACATTAAAACAAAGAGGAAAGAAGTGAGACTTTGAAAGCGGCATCACTAAGGTACCTGTGCTGAAGTGACAAGATGTGACAGCACCTCAAAATAAACTTTGCTTGGAGGTGTACAGTAGGATTTGAAACAATATCTCAAACCTGCCATCCTACAAAACTTTATGCTGAAATGAGAAATGTGTACTGTAACTGTCTTTCAGAAAAAAATGCTTGCGTAACAACTCAATACAAAAGTTTTGGAACTTTTATTGTTTTGTAATCAATTGTTCTTCAAATGCTAATTGTCAAGTTACTGCAGTGTAAACAAAAACATGTGACTCAAGTGACTTCATGTTTCCGTCTTTGGCTGCAGTGAGAATACCTTTTAAATATACTAGTTTATAATTGTGTTGTTGTGACGACTTCTTTCTTCTACATCAAAGCCCATCGCCATACACCTGATCTAAAGCATGACTTCATATTTATAAATCATTCCCACCAAGCTCATATTATATGTGGACAAATGAATTGAAGCCTCCATGCAGGAAGACATATGGGGGAAATGATCCGAATGCCGTCCTCGACCACAGGTAATTGTTTCATTTATTGTTCTGCTGCTTCAATTGCTGGCAGAAAATTGGATTTAGAGTTAGGATATGACAACCATCTATATAGCCTTTAACGAGAAAGCTTGGTGGGTCCATTCTAGTTGCCTGAAATAACGCATTGAAATGACATTGCAGAGTTGAGTAAAACCAACCCTGTAGTGTCCATTAGAATCTGTGTTCAGATGCCAGAACATCTTAGTAACTACTACATGCATATGGCAATTACATAAAATCCATAAAATGTATAGCTGTGTTCAGATGCCAGAACATCTTGCATCTAACTACTACATGCATATGACAATTACATAAAATCCATAAAATGTATAAACTCAACATTGGGTATCCATAGAGGAGCTATGGTACTGTACGAGGATGTCAGGAGTGGCAGAGAAGTATGTCAGAGTAGTTCAGGATATGTATGAGAGGAGTATGACAGTAGTGAGATGTGCTGTAGGTCAGACAGAGGAGTTCAAGGTGGAGGTGGGGCTACACCAAGGATCGGCTTTGAGTCCCTTCTTGTTTGCTATGGCGATGGACAGGTTGACAGATGAGGCCAGACAGGAATCTCTGTGGACAATGATGTTTGAGGATGACATTGTGATCTGTAGTGAGAGCAGAGAGCAGGTGGAGGAACACCTGGAAAAGTGGAGGTCTGCTCTGGAAAGAAGAGGAATGGAGGTCAGTCATGGTAAGATAGAATATCTGTGTATGAACAAGAGGGAGGGAAGTGGAACAGTGAGGTTACAGGGGCCTGAGGTCAGGAAGGTGCAGGAGTGTATTTGGGGTCAACAGTCCAGTGTGATGGGGAGTGTAGGAAAGAGGTCAAGAGGCGAGTGCAGGCAGGTTGGTGTCAGGAGTGGAGGTAGCAGAGATGAGGATGTTGCGGTTCTCTTTAGGAGTGACCAGGATGGACAGGATTAGGAACGAGCACATCAGAGGGACAGCTCAGGTCGGCTGTTTTGGGGACAAGGTCAGAGAGACCAGATTGAGATGGTTTGGACATGTGCAGAGGAGGGATAGTGGTTATATTGGTAGAAGGATGTTGGAGATGGAGCTGCCAGGCAAGAGGTCAAGAGGAAGGCCAAAGAGGAGATATATGGATGTGCTAAAAGAGGACATGAAGTTAATTGGGGTGAGAGTAGAAGATGCTGAGGATAGAGTTAGGTGGAAACAGATGATTCGCTGTGGCGACCCCTAACAGGAACAGCCGAAAGAAGAAGAAGAAGACTAGAGTGTGGATACCCAAACCAAGGGACCCATCAGCGCCTGAGGGTTTGGTGGAGGTTCAGACAGAAATGTAAAAATTATGTTTAGGTCCAGGCTGGGTTCAGATATGTAGGTCAAACTTTAGGCTAGACAGAGGAGTCAAATGTCTGCTTCATTCAATGATAAGGGGTAAAACATCTTACATACTCACCTGCATCAGGCTGAGGTCGTTTTAGGACATTATATACTATAAGCTTGTCGGGTCTAGGTCAGGTTCGGACACCACACTTTCAGGTATGGGATGGACACCTTTCAGGCATGAGAGAGACAGAAATATGCAGCCCGATCCATTCTCTAATGCATAGATATAACAATACAGTAATGCACATATTCATGTCTCTACTTCCCCCGTCAGTTTCTGGTTGCCATAGCATCAATCTCTGAGTTCTGTATATAAAAATCAGTGTCTAATTACAGGTAGGGTTATACTTTGTGTTCAGAGGAGCTTCAGCCTTCCTGGAATGCTTCTCACTAGTTTATTTTATTGAAAGCATTACTAAAAACAGAAAGCTGGCGTTTACAATAAGATATTGTGTACATGCATAATGACAGCCTCTCAGAATACTATAGCTGCGCTTGTGATTGAGTCTTTTTTGCACAAGACATTCACTGATTACAGGCCCTAAGCTATTAAGCTTTTATCTCTCATTATGAAAAAAAAAAATCAAGAATAGCAAGCTTAACCAAATTTTATGTTAATAGCTCTTAAAACAAATTGACTATGCAGGTTAATTTCACAATGTCATGGTTTCATGTGTCAGAAAAAGAGTGCACTCACTTCAGTGTGGTTGAAAATATTTGGAGAGGTACGTTGCTCAGATTGTGACACTTGAAGGTTGAGTGGTTGTGTTGTCAAAACTGAAGTGGCGCCAGGGGTAGAAAGAGGTTGTTTTTTTTTTTTTTTTTTTTTGAAAAGCAGGAGGAAGTGATTTCTCACCTTTTCCCGAATCTTACCCAGAAGCTTGTTAGGAGTTCATCCAAGCTCCTATCAGCAGCCACAGCTGGATATCTACTGAGAGCTTTCCATACACAGGGGCCAGGGGATTCAGGGATTTAGGAGTTGATAAAGGAGACGGTTTTAAGTTTGAAGGCTTTTGAAGTACACTCAAATGTCCCAGTGACCAGAGCGATGTTAAGGTCCTAGCTGACTTCTGCATGGACAGCCACCATACATATGGCCTAATGAGAGGAGCTCTGTGAGCCTGCAGTGTGGAGACTCATCCTAAAATTGGTCTTCAACTTTCCAAATGTTACACAAGTGAGAGTCAACTTTAGCTGTAAATCAGCTTCACGCTTTTCCCACAAAGGCAAAACCCAACTGTTCAGTTCATGTGCAAAAGAGGGAAGTTTTTCTCTCCACAGAGATACATACGCATACATGATTTTATTCGCGCACACACTTTAATCCAGTTTATGGGCATTTTGCCCAGTTTATGGGCATTCATGTTTGAATTTTATGTCACAGCTTTCCTTTGGACAAATGTTTTGGAGAAAAATAAAACATGCAATAAAACTGAATAAAGGCTGAAATGGAGATGTGAGGAATAACAGCAGATCTGTGACCTCTGTGAGCAGACGCTCTCCTGCTGCCCTCCTCCTCCTCCTTCATCTAATCCTGCCAGAGGAGTTTAATTTACTGCCCAGAGTTTCCTCACACAATTTCTTTAAAAGTATATTTTATGAGATTGCAATTCCATTTCATAGGGGGCCCTGTACAGTAAATCCTATTTGTGAAGCGTCATATGCAGCCACATTAACATGACAAAAGTACCAGTCTGCAGCCCTGTGCTTTGCTCTTGCCCATATTATCACCCACTGAAGCATTTTATAGGATACCACCGTGCCAACTCATGTCCATCAGGAAAGTTGTTACTGCTGAGGCATAAGTGTCAATGGAATGGGAGATAAAAGCGCCTGAGCTACACCAACAGCAGCAGACACATAATATGAATCAATAACATCACAGCTCTCGCTCTTAAAAACCTATCTACGGAGTAAATGTTGTTTTAGTAAAATTCAGTGGAATCAAGGCACCAAAGCGGTGATGAGAATGCACACTTATACAGTGCTTTTGGAGAAAGTAACCTAAAAAAAACTCGTGTGGTTGAAACAGCTTCCTCCTATTTTCAGCATCTGTCTATAAGTTTTTATAATGCAGCATTATATCAGTGTCAGGTTTGTTTTAAACACAGGTTTTCCTGCAAGCAACAGCAAAGACGTTTCAACTGGCCACTCAGTATGTGTCACCACAGCGAATGTGATCAAGTTCAGGAAAACAAGCAACAAGATGATGATATATGCCCATTAAACAGAATCCAGGGGTGGCAAGGTTACAAAGCTTCTTTGCAGTAATTTCCACAAAACAAATCAAATCTTTTCAGTGGTTAAAACACTCATTAAGAGCTTTCTCACTGTACTTAATAAGGGTCGCTGCATAAATCAGTAGGGAAACTTAAATACAATTTAAATGCTTAGAAACAATCATAACTTTAGGAAAAAGACAGGTACAGTAGCTTTTTTTTATTGCAGGCTCCAGACGGGTAGATGAGTTGTGAGTCACAGCCATATGGTCGTGTTGCAGCAGCCCATTTCTTCTCATTAATGAGCTGTGATTGATCTGATCATCAGTGCTGCTGCTGCTGCTGTGTGTGGCACAGGTAACAGATGAAACCTACAAACAAGATGTGAAGACACATGGACTCTGACATGTTTTTAATCAGTACTAAGTTAGAGAGCCTAATTCCAAAACCTGTCAAGATAAGGTTGACCACAACTGTCTCGAAATTAGTGAGTAATTGAAATAAATACTTGAATAAAACGACTAAGCTAAGTGAAAACTAATTATGTGACTTATCTGTGCAAATTCTCAGTCATCCAGGTAATCCAAGTCCAGTTGATTTCCAAGGTTATTTCGGTTGCGGTTTAATTATGTGACTCTTACAGATTACCCCCACCTCGATTAATACAGCTTTTATAATGTATAACTTACCCATGTGACCATTATGACTCTGAAAGCAAAACAGCTTGTTTCAGAAAATGTTAAACCTTCTCTTTAAAATGTGCAAACACTATGTAGATTTGTTTACATGGTATACATAGGTATAAAAGTAAGGACTTGCCACCATTTGTCTGTTGTATTTTTGCAACATTTGCCAGTATTGGCAGCCACAAAAGACCGTCCTCTTCAGTTCAGCCTTGTCAGACTACACATTTGGTCGGTGCTTTAGACACTGTGTGGAGAGCTTAACCAAACTAATTAGAAAGCTATTTGTCTGCTAGATTCCAGGCGACAATATAACTCTGGTGGCTTTAACACAACCAGCGTATCCATGCGACTGTTTTGTATGAGGCACTGAAGTTCATCATTTGCAAAGCACTTCAAATGCACTGCAGTTCATTGAAATACCTGTAACAGTAATCAATAATCAGGACACACATATACTAAATGATATTTGATTACGGCCTACAACATCTGTTGTATTTGCACACAGCACTCAAAGCCGGCAATCAAAAGTTTAAAAAAAACTGCTGTCTGTGCAAGTTTACAATGGTAACCTTCCAACGTGTGACAGTATTTACATAAAGGATTCAGGTTTGGTTGGAATATTAATTATTGATGTGAACTGTAATGAATGATTTATAACCAAAGCCAATCAGAAGCTGCTGTCTCCCAGCGCCACCTGAGGGGTATTATATATTTATAACTCAAGGACATGCTGTCATTATTTAGGTCTACCTTCTATCTTCTGGGTTACAGTGGAGCTAAGCCTTTGTTTTCCCCCTCCACTGTACTTTGCCTTCAAAGACTGTTGCTGTTAGCTGTTCAGCAGAAAATGTACTCAGGAGACAATTTGCGCCCTTCCTTTTAAGTATGCTCTTGTAGGGTGCATGCATACAAACTGTAATGCCACCTTTCTTTTTCCTCAGGTAGCACTTAATACACACTTTTCCTGAACCTTGTTATTTGGCAAAGAAATGGGATTTGATATTCACACATTCACTGGTGACCTTTTCTACTGAGAAGTGTGGTGTGTGTTTTATTTCCATTTTTAAACATTTTCTATAGATGCTTTAGTGTGAAATTATTTTGTTCTCTTGGACAAGGAGTCAAGGACACATTCGTTGGAGGTAATGTGCAGTGGACAACATCAGGCGCCAAGGATAAACAGTCACATTGGTGAACAGACACATAAACATATAGAATAAAGTACTAGTCCAAGTCCATTTGCAAAAATGATGCGGTGCTCAAGAATGCACATTGCATCAATACCATTAACACTGCATTTCAAAGCATAGCATTAAACAAAGAGTGAATGTGCTCTATTAACACAGACAGTAATACAAACTAATATGCTGATGGGTCGGGCTGGTTGGAAATACATCTACCTGGGCCAAATTGATCGTCGCCCGGAATTAACCCCACTCTGATTGGTGCTGTTGTAATTAGAGGTCAGGCGGGTTACTGCAATACATGACATACCAATTGATAATTAGGAGCCTTCCAATATGAGGAGTAAATTAATTTCTATGAATGAGTTCCCACAATGTGCAGGTTAATAGGTTGCTAATCAGACTAGCCTCATCTTGTCTGAGGCAAATGGCTGCACAGATGAATAACTCGACATAATTGTATGTAAATTAAAAATTGAAAAGAACTCACATTACTTAACTGTCATCCTTGATGTAAAGATTCCAGGCTTGTCCATGGGGAATCCATGAGGTGGCCGGTGCCACGCCAGGAATCTGATTGAATCAAAATGTGATGCTTGTCAAAGTGACAAATTGTTACAAATTGTTAAATACAACATGTTTCTGGTGCTTTATAATTGACATTGGTCAAAATGCTTTTATTTTATATTACATGCAGCAGGACATTTGCATTCATTTCTCGGATTGTGTTGTTGTAGGTTACTTGGTGTTATTCACTTCACTGGGGGTGACCCCAGCTGGGAATAATTAAGAAGCGCAGCCAAAGTTAGCTAAAGATATCACTATATGTTTTATTTATACACAAAATAAACAGCTTGAGTCTTCATAATGTGTTGGTTAATATTTCATATAACTAGGGGTTTAGATTTCTAGATCCGCCCCTGGGCTTGTCTAAAGAACGACTTGGATACAATCATTCTGAACTGATTATGTATCTTTCGTATGCCTGGAGATTCAAACGTTTTTTCCCCCCCAAGTGCGGACCTCTAAAAGCATTCAGTTTTAAAATATTTTGAGTTTTTTTGTATTAACAGTTGTGCACCTTTTAGGCCACACTAAAATGGCATGTTAGCATCAAGTGGAAGTGAAATAATATGCATTATTTTCACAAAAACAACTAAATAACAAAAAAAAAAAACAAAGCTGTAGGCTGCATAAAGCTGATAAATAATGACAATTAGCCCTCATTAAAAGGAGGAAGCTGTCACCTGCATGATTTGTACACTGACCTTTGCTAACTGGAGTGTGTGAACTGAGGAGTCACTCGCACTGGTGCACCCTGACAATTTGTCACATTTGTGACAAACTCTGAAGCACGGACAGGCTGTAGCTCAAGTCTGTAAATGTTCTCAAAAGACACGGTCAGTGCAGAATCAGAAAGCAGATATGTTTGCTCACACAGTCATATGATTATTAACAGAAGTTGATATATGGCGCCATTGAAAATGTGTAAATACGGTGCACCCACTCATATATGACTAGGATGTGAAGAACAGACCTTTTACAATGGATAATTATAGCAGGCACCGTGATGAAACCATAAATATAATATCTACCTTTCTGTTTCTGTAGTGTAGAAAACATTTTGAATATTCCAAGAGGTACCAAGGGAATTACGCCACCCCCACCTACTCAGTAACCGTCAACTCACTGTAAAGATTTAATACCTAATTGATCTCTACCTCTGCCACTTTAACAGAGGCAAATATACAGTATATATATATATACATATACATATTTGTATGTTGAAAAGATTCCCACTTCACATTGGCTATTGCACAAAGGCCCACTTGTGAACTGCTGCTTGTGTATTATCCTCCCACTCCCTCACACCCACACATACAGTACAGCAGTCTATTGTTGAGTGCCATGCTTTTTCCTTTTTTAAGGGTCCAGTTCTGAGGAAAGTTCAAGAAGGAAATCAACAGCTTCAGAGCATAATGGTATCTCTCTGTCTTCGCTATGATGCTTGCTTAGTATATTTTTACTCTTTGCATCTGTTCCATTATTGTACAATTATGCAGCGAGTTATTCTTCAGTATTACACACCAGATGGCCTTAGCTGCGAGGGAGAAGAAAGCACAAGCACTGAGATGACATGCTAAGACATTAACCCATCAATCTCTTTCAGGAGGCTTCTCTCCCGTTCATAAATCAATAATTCTCCATCATCCATAGTCATGCAGCAAACTGCAGCGCTGCATGATTTTCAGCATACAGTGGAGTTCACAGGCTTTGCATATCTGTAAGAATTATATGAACTACTTCCTCTCATGGCTAAAACCTCAGTCTCATGATGGTGCTCAAATCTATTGTAAAGGATCCTGTCTGAAGTGGGGGCTATTTCAAGTGGCTTTGGCAGCTGCTGTGGGAGTAAGGTACCCACTGCAGGAGATAGGCGGGCCCATTGTTGAAGAGCTGGCCAAGAGTTTTGCTCCATTTGTTTGGATATGCTGCAGACATGATTTGGCCCTTTGCTTCTCATTTCATTGGACTAACAGCTTTTGCATCAAAGGCAAAATGACAGTCATTAACGTGGATATAGCAAAAAGCTTTGTGAAGTGGGCATGACTAAAGTTTGAGGGGAAAGTACCTGATGTGAGAACATAGTAAGATCAAACTACATGCACTGCGCCATCCATCCATTATCTGGTACACTACTGATCCTGTAAAGGGTCACAAGGGGGCGGGTACCAAACCCAGCTGGCACTGGGTAAGAGGTGGGGTACAACCTGGACAGGTCACCAGTCTATCATATGGTTGTCACACAGAGCCACTCACAGTGGAACCTTTTTACTGTGAGGCAACAGTGCTAACCACTGCACCATGGCACCGCAGAGCAAAAAAGCTCCGGGTTTGACTCTTCTTCGCTAACTCGCTGGCCTGGGCCTGTCTGCGTGGAGTTCTCCCCATGCCTGCATGGGTTTGTCCAGGTACTCTTGTTAACTGGAGATGAAATGCTTTTAGGTATGACAAACTGGTGACCTGTCCAGGGTGTGCTAATGTTTGTATAGATGGGTTTTCCATTTACAAACAATCTCATCAGTGTGGTAGAAAATACATTTACACGATGTTATCATAAGGACATTAACACTATCCTGGAAAAAGCAGCTTGCTGGAAAACAGTAAAATGAACGCACAGAGGTGGTTATGAATGCGACACACGTCCTTGCATTGCATACCCTCTTTTTTAACCTCATACCACCTTTGACAGAGATCTTAGCTCTGGCTAGCGAACATTACACATAATCTGGTGAGAAATGGGAGCTAGTAGCAAAGATAATGTTAAACTAAGCTATACGCTAGCTCCACAAGAAGACAGAAATAAGCCGAGGGTGTACAAAAAAATCAACTGAGAGCAAGTGTTAAAAAGCACAGAAACCCCCTCACACAATTAAAGTTAGCATATAAAAAAACTAGTGGTAGTTCACAGATACTGATGCTCTCATTATGTAACAGTAGCATATACCAGTAAATATACCAGACACTGGATATATTACAAATGCAATGCATTATTATTAAACATGTAATACTTCTTCACTCCCAGCAAACTATGTCAATAGAGACTTTAATCAATATTTTTGATCAGCCACTCTTGCCGGGTGAAAAACAAACCCCACTGATACCAATTTCTTTGCAAAAATGAATTTTAATTCACATTTATCCTTAACAGGTGATCCTTCGTGGTGCCTTCCACAGCTGCTTTAAAACAGCATCTACCAGGCAAATTTTCCATTTCACTTTTAATCTTGAAATGTAGTTTTAATTATGATGTGATGTAGCCAAGGTAAAGCTGTAATCTTTTCTATTTTATTTATTTATTATTTTTTTTTAGTTTGCAATTCCATTTGGTGAATGAATAAACAAATTATCTTTTTAGGAAAAACAAACCCAAGACTCTCTCGGGATAATCATGACAGCAGGAGTATTATGAGGAATTGTCAATCGCTGTAATCATAGAAATGATTTTGGCAGCAGCATCATTACTGTCACATGTAAATGCCACAAAATAAACACATTTGCATTGTAATGTGTCCAATACCTTTGATAATGTTCAACTGAAGTACCATTAGGCTTAGTGTTGGCTCTCCGTTACAAAACATTGTTTGGATTATCATGGTTTACAGAGCCTCTGTCTGCCCTCTTTCCCCGGCATATGTTATCTGCAATGCTGATCCAGTCATGCACTCCTTTATTTCTATCATTCTCCAAAGCCCACCTGACGGACCCAGCAGAGGGGCTAACCTGCTATGAACATGGCTTCTCCACAGCGCTGGCATGAAACCAACCCCTTCCATTCCTGGAAGGGGCTGAGCTGCACTGATGTGCCATGCAATCTGTGTGGACTGGCTGATGGTTGCAGTTAGTTCCACTCCTATTTGCCAACATGAACAGCCCTTACTGGAACTGCTTTAAATTGCATGCCAGTGTTCCCACTATCCCTTGAACGGTCATAGGGGAGAATGTGCCAAAATTGCTGATGCCGCTTTGGAAGATGCCAAACAGTTGTTCTATTGCTGAAGCTGACGTTCTCTGCAAATGAATGAGACTTCTCCAGCTATATGTTAATGGCTGGATATTTCTAACATTTGCTTCTATGCCTTAGCAACCAACTCTACTGTCTCCTCAAACTGATGGGCGATACAGACAGACAGATAGGCAGCAGTGAGAGACTCGTCTACTGTATATCAATCAAAATCCTTTGAAAGGCTCACACACACACGGCATCTCGTGCCATTTCGAAGATTGTTCTGAATACTTGCACATTCAAACACTAATCATTATGTTATAATTGTCTGAAAATGCAAACTCTCCTTTAGTTCCTAATTGGTGAACACACAGCAACTGCTACCAAAAGAGGGATTTCAACACAATATTGCTGATTAGCAGGACAGCTGAAGTTTTACTTTTTGAACATCGCAATTCGCAATTACGCTGTACTGAAAAATTAGAGTAGCTGTAAATATACACTCATCAAACATTCAAGTCATAAAACATATCAAAATTATTTGTTTGCTTTCACAAACTCTATGTTTAAAATGTCCCATTTCAGAGCTTTCTTGTTAAAAATTAACTGTACTGCAAAATGCTAAGCAAGATGAAAGAGCTGCTATTCCTGTTTGATTTAGTAACTTTGTTTCACAGAAAAAAAAATGCACAGCATAGACAAAAAATGTTCTACACATAAAACTAAAGGCAACACAAGGGACCTATGGAAAACACAAAGTCTTTCTGCTTTTGCCTGATTAATCAAGCCTGTATTGAGACTCTGTAACCAGCAAGACATTGTTTTATTAGCATTATTTAACAGCAAATAGTGTGACAGAGGAGGGCAAAGGGGTCAGTGGGGGAAAATACAGAAAAGGGGGGAGAGAGCGAGCGAGTGAAGCAGAGGAGCAAACGAGAAGTTAAAGGAGGATGGTCTTGGGTGTTTGCAGAGAAGCCAGAGTCTTTGGGGACCCAGTGTGTACAAGGCAGCAATTATACTTGATGAAGTGCCTCCCTCCACAGGCCCCTTCAGCAGTCATTTCCCACTAGCGTGCACCACGCCAGAGCCACATACATCTTCCTGTTGCAAAAGATCCCATTAACGACCAATAGATGGGACGTCACTTATCTTTATCTAACATGCACATAAGTGCCCCCTTTTGATTCTCTTCCCTACTTTCCTCTTTCTTTCTCAGACTTAAGACGCATTGTCTCAAAAGCAAATCAGTTTCGTTTTGGCAGCATAAAGGCAGTCGGGAGGTTAATCCACTGAAATGGAACAGTGTTCTTCATTACTAAGCAAATGGTTTGGTTTTCTATTTCTCCAGTGAAGACATGTGGTGGGGGGATCAATGAGGCAGTAATGGGTATGATTAGCACTATAAAGTCGAAGCAAGAGCCATGAGAATATGGAAATGAATGCTGATTTCAGTGTTGTAAATTACTCCTCGAAGCATATTCTTATTACATGTTCCAGCAAACCTGTTAAGTAGGATAAGTGTCCTTTATTTTGGAGATTTGGTTTTATTAAAATTATTAACTTCTTATGGTGAATGGATTCTGATTTAGAAACTTAAAAATGCCCCCATTTTATTTAGCAGTTGGAGGTCAGGTCACTTTGCTGCTCACTCACACTCGCATACAAAAACCTTCAATACCACACAAGCAATGAAAATGGCGAAGGTGTAGAAGACTGACAGCCAAATCAAATCAAAGTTTTTTTTCTTCCCTCCAAGTAGCTGTAGAATTTTTAAGGTGGATAACCGGCTTAAATTCAATTTCCACCTTCAAAAATGATCTACATCATCATAAAAAGGTTATTCAATGTGTTTGAAATGGTAATTACTATAAGCCAACAAAGAAATGTCTACTGCGGCTCGCCGAGAAACCAAGTGAATGGAAGTGTGATGAGATGAGGGCTCATCTTTACCAGTGTGTCCTGCAAAGTTCTTCGAAACACCTTTGGACTTTCACAGATAGCATCTTGCGTTTATGGTTGTGGAAGGACATTTTCCTCATTTACAAGTCAGAGACTATCTTCTGCAGGCAATTAGATTTTGCTGCCATTTAAGCAAATTGTGGAATCAGTTGTCCTGGGTGATAAGAGTCTCATCAAATATGCATCTGCAATCGGACATCAAAGATCTCTGCTGCTCCATAATTGCACTTCGTCACCTCTGTCCATATTAAAGCATTACTCAGCTGTTGTAATGTGTTTGACATTGCTAGGATGGACAGAAACAGTCAAAATCAGCAAGCATGGATGGATCATCACCACATCTGGTACAAAAATTAGTGAGGACCAACTCCAGAAGTGATTCGATTTTGGCTGAAAAATTTCAAAGGTCAAGGTCACAAAAAATAATAAAAATCACACACAAAAATTCCCATGTTTAAAAAAGTCACATCTCCGTCCAAAGTTATCTAAATCGTATTTTGTTTGGAATTTAACACATATATTTAGGATGGCAATATGTATCACCAGGGCAAATTTCATTAGAATTTGATCCTGGACCTGAAGGCCATTTAAAGCTAACATTGAAAACCCCATTTAATGCATATTTTCTGCCATAACTTGGCCTGTAATGAAAATAGAACCCTGACATATTCAAGTAAGATGCACAGTATGAGTGTCTATCATATCCTAAAAGGTGACCTGGATCCAATCTGGATCAAGGATTTTAGGACACATTTTGTTCTGTTGTTCTGTATGTCTTTAGTTTGATGCTAAATATTATACAATAACAAACATTTGTCATATAGTTCACATTTATACTTAGGTGAAATAGCTTACAGTTGCATAGCACAGATCTTGTGAAATGTTAGCAAGGTGTTCCCCCATCTAAAATACAACATTTCTATTCCCTGAGCAAACTAATCAACCAGCCTTCATCTCCTCCTGTTACTACCCAGAGCTCTTCTCCATCTCCCTTTCTCTCTAGTTTCCATTCCATCCAACTCACCTCTC
Organism: Monopterus albus; assembly: GCF_001952655.1. Lineage (NCBI taxonomy): Eukaryota > Metazoa > Chordata > Actinopteri > Synbranchiformes > Synbranchidae > Monopterus > Monopterus albus. The sequence continues at coordinate 995,494 of NW_018127992.1, forward strand.
CTCTGTCACTCATATGCTCCTACTACAAAGGTGCCCAGATGCCTCAAATCTGCAGCTCTGATCTCCTCCAGCAAAAGGGTGACCTACGCAGGATCCGCCTCACTAATCACTGCCTGAAACCACTCTGGGCTCACAGGCTGAGAGATAAAGAGAGCCGCGAGCTTTACTCAGCTTTAGCAGGCCCCGGCAACTGTCTCTGTTGGGACTGACAAGCAAGGCTGTTTCTGAGGTGAAAAGCTGCCGCTGGCCAGCCTACTGCCAGCTACCTTTCCATCACACTATCTGAAAACTTCTGCCGCAATCTGTGGGACAAGCACAAAGGAATGTCACCTCTGAGCTGGTGTGACGCAAGCTGCAACAGCGGGTTAACATGGCTCTGGGTCCATATGCATAATAATTGTTGTTTCATTGTTTTTATTGTTTATTATTGATATGTTTTCCCCATCAAACCCTCAAGAGGTGTTTGTGTGATAAATGATGAACAGCAAGGCCTAGAGAGTGAGCTTCGCATGGTTGCACCAAATCCACAATTAGCCATTTCATTAGCATCCATTAACATTTCATTTTATTGTGTATATGGGAGCAACAGTAGAGGATGTGAGGGCAGATTGTGCATTTTCCCACTGACCCGTGAATCCTCATGAATGGACTCTGGTGGCACACTAATAGCAGCTCCTGTTTATGCATATGATCACTCAACATAGCCAAGTGGGGGCCGTTAACTGTTGACTAAGTTTCAGAAAGAATTGAGGGCGCTAGGGCAGGTAAACGTGCACTGGCGTGAGAATCTGGGTCAGTTGACATCCACACAGTACATGGGGACAATATAAGCAGCTGTTTTACATCTGGAGGGGGTCAAACAAAAATTATTTTGTGAAATTCTGTGGTCATCCTTTTTGCATATTTTGTGAAATCTAACCTGAACATGAGATACTGTTTTGATTTTTTGCATCATACTTAGAACATTTTACCACTTTAGTGCAATATATTACAATTGCACTGCTCACAGAGTTCTCTCAGTAACAGAGCATTATATTAAACGGGGTTAGAACTCCACAGCGGAATTTTTTCCAATCTAGGCTCTTCAGACATGATTTACAAGGGTCCATAAAATCAAAATCTTAAGCTAGAATTGCATCCATAGTACATTTCACTGATTTCCAGTGCTGGGAATCTGGCATGTGGTGAGTAAGAGAGCATATTTGTACAGGAATAAAATGATGTTTGTGTGTGTGTCTGTACTGTATGTCTCGGTAGTTTTGGGTTCTCAGCTACAGAGACCAGCTTGGGGATCTATTAATTTCAATGAAACTTGGTCATTACAAAGGTAAATGCTGATATTTCAGGCAGCATGTTATTTTGACTGACTGCCTATTAGAGGGTGTAATGCAGCGCGCAAATGTATACTTCAAGCCTCAGTGCTTCAGCAAAGGACAGCGAGAGCGGATGGCTCAATCTACTGCTCTTTATTTAGCAAGGTCGCTCAGGACATTAGTAGGTTTGGACACGGCCAATGTAACATCCCACACACACACTCGTACACCCAGACACTATCGATGACATTGTTGTCAGCAGAACTCTTTATCTCTGAAGAACCAGCACTGTTAAGAGCCTGTCTCCGTTTACAGTGTATTGGTCTTGTTTATAGAAAATAGGAGTCATAAATCCACTGTTATGGCTTCTTGTCAGGGAAAAACTCTGTGGTCACAATTTCTGATCACTGTTTGGCTTGATAGTAAAGCTACCAACTGTCGAACGCCAAGCTGTGAAATTTAAAACTTTAAATCAAGAGATGTAAACCTTAATAGTTCCAACATAAATACTTATTGGCCTCTGACTTCTGTAAAACCATCAGTTTGCTTGAAATGATGCATTACTTACAGTGAAGGATTACCAACAAATAATTGGCCTATCTCTTACAATGTACCAGCCCTGTAATTTTGAAAATTGGAGCTCCGCATACTTCGAAACCCATGTTTTGATAAACCTGCCTGTCAATGACGACTGCAAGCAGTGGGTTTATGAGTCTCAGAGCCTCCAAGGGTGAACTTTTTCTCTTCGAGTCACTGCAGCTGGCAGAGCAGATAGTTACTACTTTGTTTCCCACTGGGAGGAGAGCGCCTTGTTTGTTCGTCACAAGTGTCAACCCCTCGGGAGTGTCTTATAATTCTGGCCTGTTTTCCCATCTTGTCTTGCTTTTATAGCCATGCTGTTACATTGGGTGGTCGGTGGGTCACAGAGGGATGGGCACACTCCTCATAAAGGTCCCCGTTCAGGAAAAATGCAGGGCTTTTTTATGAGTCTAATTGGAACTTGGCAGTGCAGCCATGTGGGCTGCTGGTAGGGATTAGACCGGTGGCTCAGTTGGCTGACTCCTGATGGAACACTATGGACCCAATGTAGACGCTTCCCTTGTTACCCTGGAGCAAGAGGGACAGCGTGTATTGCGTGTTTGTCTGTGTGTATGTGCGTGAAGAGTATGGGGAAGAGGTGAGAAGCTGCAGTCCGGCTCCAAAGCGATTTGTCTCGGCCAAAAGGTTCCCTTGTCCTTCACAAATGGTTGGCCATGCACCCCCATTAGTCGCAAAGCAAGAAGAGCAAAAGGAACACAGACGAAACACCTGTGTGTCTGCTTACAAATAAAGTCTTGTTGTGATCTATGTTTGCACTGGATTTGTTTTATATGGAATATAATTTACACTCCAATCACAAAAACACATCATGGAATATATTCAGTGCAGGATCTGGGGAGAAAAGTTACTGAGGCAAGCAGAATCCCATGACTCCTTTGAAAGAATTAGCATATTCAGCTCATGGGGTAAAGTGACAGTGTAAGAGAGGGGCAGGAAAAGGAAGCCGGACGAAGAATTGAAGAAACAGGAGAAGGGTGTAGAGAGGAATGGGATTTTCACAGATTGCATGCAGTAATGCTTTTCTCAAGTGTTACAGAAGGTTATGGATGCCGTATAATCAATTTTCTTTCTCAAACTAAAAGAAAACAAAATGTAGTTTGGCAGTCATCAAGGTGTTTTTCCCCATCTTTTCATTCTTGTTTCACACACTGCAGGGTGGGCATTGAAGAAATGAAGCCTGTCAGCTTGCAGTTTCAACAGCGTGATATTGATATTGGGTGGAGAACAGTAGCTCATTGGGGGAAAGTGTCTGAAGTGTGTGAGAGGAGGTTGTGAGCAATTTCATCCCTGTATCATCCACTTGCATTTATTTCAGCGTTGCCCTCCACCCCTCTTGGATGGATCTTTCTCATACAGCTGTCTGTGCAGCTGTGGTGAGGGCAGCATGCGACTGAAAGCAAAATAAAAAGTAATGTCTCTGGTTGAATCAACATACACAACCACTTCAAAAAGGATTCTGTGGCCTTGCAAGAGATGGAAGGGATAAAAATGTAAAAGAAACATTTCGGCAGCAAAACAAACTGATTGTGAAATGAAGAAAAGAATTTAAAATGTGTAGTAAACATTGCTACAGGTAGCGTCCTGAGCTAACATGGATACACAATACTCTACATAAATATGCACCTTAACTGGCTGAACTATCCCTGCATAGGGTGGTAATCATGTACAGTACTAAATTTAATTTTATGATCAGTAATCTCCCAATTATGTTCACCACCAGATTTAAAAGCATGCCAAGCTTCAGTTAGAGCTAAATTAGTCTCTATTCAGTAGATGCTGACTTTTTCCTCACTGACTGATTTGAAGAAAATAAAAAATGGTAAGAACCTGGCAACAAGCAAATGCATTATTTTAGCCAATTCAATTTATGCACATACTATGTAAAGTCATGATAACATATTCATACTATGTAGACAATAAATGCAAACTTCTCAAACTGTTCAAATCATATTATTTTTGCTACTTTTCCATGGTTACAGCAAAGTTCCGAAAGACAAACTCCCCCTATTTTTGCAAGGCTAGTGAGCACTGACTTTCGAACTGTGCACCTTGATGCCCCGTTAACCCTCATTTCTATTCAAAGGCTGAGGAAAAGTGCGCAATTCTAAAGATAAGCCATCTTTTCTAAAGAATCCACTCAGGAGTTCACTGTCTAGGGGAGCGTCCAGCATTTTGATTGGGTAAGAGTTGACAATCCTTGCACCTGAGGAGGTGTAATTGGCATGCCACAAAGCCGAGACGACAGCATAATCATCACCATGTTGACCAGGGTAATTTGAACTGTCTTGTGCTCTTAGGCTCAGACAGCCTTTGACAGAACACTTCTCCTTGACAATAATAATATATGTGGGATCTTTCTCTATCATTTGCTTAAGAGGAAGTCTTAAAAAAAGAGGTTGTATGAAGAATGCTGGATGATTATATAGTTTGCTTCACGATACCAGTGGCAACAAAGATGTAGAAGGTCAGGTTCAGTAAGGAATATATCCCACCTCCAAGCAGCACAACCAGTAGCAGCATTATAAAGCAATTTACAAAGTTATAAGCCAAGCAAACGCAGTATTCTAAACAAGTTCCAGCTGCTGGTTAATTAGCCATGTAGTGACAAATCAGCTGGCTACACAGTTAGTCTAGAATTTTTTCTGAAACAGCCAGTGAGCAGTGCCAGGTAGGCTCATAACGTGCAGCTCCTAATACAACCTAAGAAGGGCACACAGCAAAAGTCAGCAGCATTTACCTGATAGGAAGAGAAGAAATGTGAAAACTAATAGTACATTGTTTGATATACACTGGTCAGCCATAACGTTATGACCACTGACAGGTGAAGTGAATAACACTGATTCTCTTGTTACACCTGTCAATTATCTCTAACTTGTCCTCACGAGCACGGTTTTCACTTCTTTTACACAGGTTTTTCACTGAATGGTCGACCCATTTTTGCTCTTCCTGACAGTAGAACTATGGAAGCACACAGATTCACCGAAGATGCACAGTGAGCTGCATAGTGACATGAGTGCCAGCCAACTGCTGCACTGATTCCTGTGTACACACTGTTCGGCAGGTGGTCATGATGTTATGGCTGATTGGTGTACTGTATGCTGGTGGGTTGCAATAAAGCACTAACATTATGACTACTGAGTTTGTATAAAAGAACATAGACACACAGACCCAGCTGGAAGAAAACAATTCTGACCCAGTTCTGCTAATCGACCACCAAGAAAGGACATGGCTGACTTCAAGGCCAGCAGCAACGTGTCTCATCCAGGAAGCTATGCAGCATCGGAATCAGGCAGCGAGCAGAAAAGATCACCGACATCCCCGCTTACACATGCAGCCACCTGTTCCAGCACCTTCCCTTTGGGAAAATGGGACAGTTCTTTCAAAAACTGTGCTACCCTTCAACTTCTGCCTCAAAGCAGTCTCTGCTCAACAAGCCATCAGTTCTCTGCTTGAATTGGGGAACTACTCCATATCTGATGCTGAGCACGAAGTACAAGTCAGAAAACAGCATACACTCACATATAAAGACCTAATGTTATTCTTGATCTTATATCTGAAGAACTAATATAGGTGAAGTGAATGACAGAAAGCCATTGAACAGTGATGGTCCTTAAGTAGATGATAATCGAGAGCTCCCAAGTGGGGCTTTTAAAGACCATCAGCACAGAACCAGAGACCAGAGATGTACAATAGAAAATCATGGTGGACACCTCTTAACTGCACAGGTCAGAGTTGCTAATGGCCTTCCCAGAGAACACTGCAACCACAAACAACCCATACAGCTAAGGTCACATTCTATCTTTGGACTGCTTCAGCATATGTGTGCTGTTTAGGATTGAGTGTGCCCTTCCACTATTTATTGTTCAAATCAAACAAATTTAATTGCGCTTGCTGAGCAAAGTGCTGTGGTGGAAAGAGCACAAAGAAATACAGTGGTGAAGAAAGAGGGGGGGAAAAGAGTTTGGGGGCAAAGGCCAAAAACATAGCAGCTTTTAAAAGCCAAATGAAAAGCTATTAGGCGCTGACATGGGGAGAAAAGGGGGAAGGGGGTGCCGTGAAAGTCGCATTGGGTAAGATGAAAGGTGGAGTATGCCTTTTATCCACAATTACTGTGCTTATCATGAAACTGGCACAGTTACAGTCGTGCATACTGGCAGTGACTGGCTTAGCGGTGAAGGAGTAAACGAGTGTCGTTTGTGACGCCGCAGTTAAAAATCCATTTCAAACTCAATTTTCTTTTAACACAATAAGATTAATTAGATTCATAACTCAGACGATGAACACAAAAGTAATGGTTACAATGTATCATAATGTCAGTATCATTACAGCAATGCTCCTAACACTATCTGGCAGGTTTAAAAACACCAAACTGATCAAAGAATAGAGGCCAGAACAGATGGTGTGTGCATGGTCACTAATTGGACAGCGGGTGTGGGATGCAAGTCGTAGAAACTGCATTAATAATGTGTTGCAGTCTGAATTAGTAATCACATTGCTGATGTTGGAAGACTGATTGTTTCCAACTAAAAGCTGACAGTAAAAGCTGGGATTTTGAAAAGAAGCCCGCTGCATCCTAAATGAGATATTAAGTTTGATACATGGTTCTGTATGCCTGATCAATTTAGTAGATTAAAGTAAGCAAAATTGTTTATGAGATGAAGCAATGTCAAACTTGGCACAAGCAAATATCATCCAAACAAGAATGCTAAACTGAAGCTTTTCAGGCTAAGTCTTTACAGCCTTAACATCAGTGACAAAACAACTACACTTACTTATATTTATGTGATCAACACCACAAATCTAAGAGCCACTGGTGTAAGAAAGGTACAAGTTTTTGCTAAAGACTGGCACCACTGAGAAGTCCAAAAATGTATAAACATTGTTTTCAGAGTCACTACAACAGGATGGAAACATGCTTGGATATGGGAGGCATGCATGTCTGCAATATAAGGTGACCCTCAAGTGTCTGGAAATAAATACAGAAACAGGAAGAGAACATACAGCATCCAACAGTGAGTGCAAATTGTTGTCCTTCCATTTCACAAGGTTCCATTGACACTAGTAGCACCATTGGGACCAACTACATTTCTTCAGTTATACAGAGTCATGGACATGACTGGGGGTTGCACCCACATCTTTCTAGTTGCAAGTGGTCCAAACAAAAAATAAAATTGTTAGGTGTAAGGTTTTGAATTTGAATATGCACATCCAATGCGTTCTCATTCACAAAGCGTCAAATATGGACATGTTGTCAAGTACCTTTTGCGTCTCATATTCATGCAAAAGGATGCCTTTGGTGTCCGTAGAAGATGCTCAGGGCTTTCAATACAGAACAGCGTTAGCCCACTTCCAGCAGTACACAAAAACAAAATGTTTGTGTTTAGGCACAAAACCTACATATGTTTAGGAAAATATCATGGCTCAAGTTAAAACGCTCACTGATGTGGACTTTCTCTCCTCATATACTACGACCTCTTGCTTTGAGCTTCAAATACTGAAGCAAGTGGATACTCTACTGAAAGCCCTGTGTCTCACATATGGACGCCAAAGGAAGCCTGGGAATGAGGACAGGTCGGCACAGCATGTGGAATGAAAGTGGTCACATCTTCAATTAAAGCTGCACTGACAAATTATGGCCTTGCGAAGTTAATATGGCTAAAATGTTAGCAGACACGAAGCCACATCTTTTACATTATACATAGTTATTTTAGTAATTGTTTATACTGTATAAAAAGACAGACAAGTGCAGTTTTAAATTAAATCTCATTTCAAGCAGATACTCAACACACACGTAAGTTAATAAGGCAATGTACTTGTTTGGATGCTGCTGGAGGTTGTCTTCAATTATTCATTTTGGACGCACTTTCAAGACAATCTCCACACACACACACACGCATAGAGATTCTTGATGGTTGGACCGCTTCTTTCTTTAGAAGTTAATTCAAATTAAGCGTATCTGCACCAAACCTTAAAGGCTGCTCAGCTGGTGGAAAAGGTCAGACAGCGGAAGAGATATCGCCTCTGCAGTGACATTAAACTTCGCGAGAACACTCTGTATGTCCCTGAAGGTTATATACTGTGTGTGCTTGTACGATTTTTCCTTTAATTAATTTTTATCAGGTACGATAAGAAAAATTTCTCTGAGTGTTCACAGCTTATTCTGGCAACATTTTTCATATTGGTATATTTAGCTCAGGCTGGAATAGAGATGCAGTCTGCTGTATTTATATTTTAAGAAAAACCAAAGCATGAATATATTATTAGTAATGATAGTTAATTAATTCTCTTCATCAGTTTAATTACTTACATGTATATTAGTTTGATCTGCATAGCTGTCAATTATCTTTGGATGTGTGCTTCATTAGTTTAATGTTACACAGAAATTCAATCAGAATTTATAAAAGGCTTAATGAAGTGTCTCCGTGTCATTTAGGGTGAAAATTGTGTGACATGTTTATTTGTAGCAGGGACAGTGTGAGCATTGCTTTTGTGACTATGAGATGATACATTTCTATTTATGTGTAAAGACACATTGCCGATTTCCTTGTTAGAATTTGTTGACATATGGTAAAATCACCATCTTAATTGCTCTTTAATATCCTAATTTCCTTGACCTTTGCTATTCTCCTTTCATACAGACTTCAATTAACACTCCATAAAGTGATAATTGCTGCTCTTCTAATTCTTTTTGTTTTTTTCTTTTGTTAAACCGCACAGAAGAGTTCATTTGACATTGTTTCAAGTGATTTGAAAAGTTAACCATACTTCATTTGTAATAACAGTCTTTTTTGTCTTGAATATTATCTGCATCATGATACTATGATATTAAAATCTTGTCAGTTATTCTAAAACAATTTTTTGTTAGTTTGTTTTGATTTCATCATAAGCTAGGCTGCTTCTCTTAATGTGAGCTTTGACCAGAGGGCTGAACCGTCCTGTCAGATATATTTATAACCTTTCACCTTCCTACTCATGTCTGTTTGAGTTACCAGCTAATCATAACTCCATTATTAAGTCTGACTGGTAAGCAGTCTTTCTTTTAGCAACAAGAGAAGCACTGGTTTGTCAAAATTCCCTGAGCCTTTCTAGAAGAATTATTTGATTTTAAAAGCATGAGTGGAAAAAGAACATACAATAAATGTTGGGTGATTCACCCCTTCGGTCAGAGTGGCTTGAAAATGTCTTAAGAGGCCAGATTATTTTCCTGCAATCTAACACTTTGAAGAAAGAGTTGCAAAAGCAGGAATCCCAGGCCTGACCTTTACCTGGCCTTTAACAGTGGGTAAAGTAGGTGAGGCATCTGGAAAGAAAAGGATGGAGTGATGTCTTTGTGGACCAGTTTAGCCACGTTGCCACTGCACCCCCAGACACACTGTCCTGAAGGACAGCATGCCTTGCAGGGGAGATTAAACATACAGCTGGCCAGTCTCGTCCAGCTTTTGACCAGACCTCCTACCAACACCCTAGTGCCATCCATGCTGGTATGATCAGGGATACCAGCATGGGAATAGCCTGACTGCCACCAGTGTGAATAGCCAAGGCCATTTTGACAGGATAACCTGCAGCATCAGCAACAAAGCCTACCTTCTTTAACCCCAAGGCCTTGCTTCTGTACAGTAACTCAAGTAGATGGAATGACCCAGTGTGGGGACTGGGGCTAGAGGACGGACCAGCCCCTGTTTCCTGGATGAAGAATTTTCAGAGAGGTTTTCATTAAGCACTAACAAAAATATGTGCTTTTGTAGTATTTTGCTTTCTTGCGTTTGGTTTTCAGATATTCCGTTTGAACTTTGAAACAACTTTAGCACTGCCTGTAGAACTTCTGTAAAACATTGAAAACTGATGTCAGTTCAGGGGGGTTTGTGTGTTAAGGATGGCCAACAGCAAATATCAGCCTATAAGAGATGAACCCTGCTCCCAAATGAGCGGAATGATAAAAACGATAACGCCTTCATGTTGGAACTTAGACTACCTCTGGGAAAGCAATGAAAACTATTTAGTTAGATAAGTTTTTCTACTGCAAATCCTAAATACACAAAGCACCAGAGTTGGTTTGCTATCAAGTTTTGACTACATTTTTACACATTGCCCAAGAAAAAGACCATGAACACCAGAACATCCACCACATGATGGAGCTTCAGCTCTGGTTGACATTAACTCCATAAGTGTAAAAAAAAAAGGTCCTGACAGAACAAATACTGAAGCCACACTGTGCACAGTCTTACAAATTAGCTTGCAGAAAACTAAAGGAAAATGGCCTCAAGCATGGGTGAGATCAACACGACTGCACGGGTTGTTGTAGGTTGACTTATAGAAAGAGCAATGTTTAAATCTGATGACTTTGATAGCTGTGAAAAACAAGAAGTTAAATGCTCCTAGTAACCACAGTATGGGACACTATGTCACATGCTGAGATAAAAAAAATTAAGAACCCAACTAAAGGATTTAATGAACTGAGATCCTCCTTTTCAACTATAAAATTAGCTAAATTAACTGCTAACCTAGAAGCATAAAAAGTGATCTATGGCATAAATTAATCCTGGTATATTGCATTGTTGTTGCAATTTTGTCTTGAGCCGTTTCATCAACATTTAGCAAATCCCTGTTGTTTAGTGTATGATAAATCTTTCATTTTGGTTCCAAGTGCTAAAAAATAATTGTGAACAGGCTGTGGAATAATTCCCAAACACAGACTATTGCTTCTCCTTTGGCTTTGCCTTTTGTGAGTGACAAGTTTAATAATCAGCTAGTTAAACTTGAGAGAAAGGTTGCAGATGGAGTTATATTATTAGAGAGGTGCAATGGCCAGAATATTTAGTTTCACTTAATGGTACAGCATAATATATTTTAACAAAAGTTAACACTAAAAAATTCCAAGTTTATTATGATAGTAAAAAAAAAAGGATATTTATATTCAAGACTGCTTAGTGTGGGATGCAGCAAGTACGATTCACTCCGAGGTTCTTCCAAATGAATTGTGAATTGGCATATATGCCATTTTTTAAGTTAAATAAACTAGAGAACAAAAATATCTCTAACTGTTATTGCTTTAACTTTAGGCACAAATAACATCAAGCAGATTTTTGGCATTGCCAGAGTGAAAAGAAACACTCTGTGCACATACGCAGCATAGAGGCATAGTTGTGCCAGTCATTGTGATGCATTCATGCCGCCTGAGCTTTTAAAAATGACCCACATTTCAATGAATAAACACTACATGCCTTTGGAATGCTACACTGGATTATGGCCTTGCTTTTACAAGTATTTGATATTTGGTGTAACTTTAAAGTGTAACTTTAAATAAATAACACAAATACAGTATGTAACACGAGCAATTGGCAGTACTTCTTATCTTGAATAAAGCTCCTGCAAACCAATTCTATCCACTAGTTTGCCTTCACTTTACTGCTGTGATATGAATTGTTCTGCCTCGCTTCTCTTCTAAAGCAAGGCAACAGTGGCTCAGTGGTGCGGTGTGTCTTGAAAATCTGAACATGGCTGAGAATATGTCGAGTAATCCAGGGTTAACGTGTGCGGTCAGGTGGAAATCCTGCTCAGATTGCAAAGCAGCATGGGTGTCCATCCGCCTCCTACGCTGCCTGCCTGTAACATGAGACAAGCTGCCAAACACTGTAAGAGCAGTGGTATATCAGGTCCATTATAACAACACAGTGGAGTCTGATTATAAATGACAGCTGGGTACAGGTAAGCCCATACTTCACTGCACATCTGTGGCTCTCAAGCCTGTCTTACCTTTTATTTGTTTGGGGATACTACATGAAAGACCCTGTTACCCCAGGTCCACAGCAGCTACAAGCGGCAGGAGGTGTGGAAGATTAAAAAGTTTCCAAGCTCTTGATGAAAAAAAGTGACAGTTAATTACAATTAAGGGACTGAGTTGCCTCAATCTTATGCCAGACCCTTCTTTAGCCTCAGGCACTTTAGGTCGGCAACTCCATCACTGGAAAGAGACACAAACGAGAGAAGTGGAACAACAAAAGATCTCACAAAAACAGCTGGATGCCCCGAGTGCTGCAGTTTTGCCTGGGCTCTTTGTGATCATTCACTCTTGTAATCAGCAGTTGTGTAACTGTGTTAAGTGTGACAAAGCAGACAATGCTCTAAGCTCCTAAGAAATTTGTGCCAGCACCCAGTTAGCTACTAGTCTGTGAGTTGTCGTTTTCTACGCTATGGTTTTTGCTCTGATTAAACTAATGAGATGTAATTCATGAAATGAGGCTGGAAGGTGCCGGTAGGTGGATCGTGTTATTTTTGAATAGACCCAAACTAGCTGTTTCCCCTGTATACAGTCTTTTTTTTTTCAAAACTTTTCAACAAGTAGAGACCCAGACAAACCCACATCCCCCTAAACACTCACACACACCCAAATGAGACAAGCATAAAATAAATTTCCCCTACCCACACCCTGAGGAAATAGAAAAAGGGCAGAGTACTGTCCATTCCAGCCAAAAGGCACTGTGTCTCTAGTATCTGTAATGCATATTGTCCAAGGTTGTTCATAGTAAAATGGTCCGGATGTTGCCAGCAGGTCTGCAATAATAGAGGTGACCAAAGCGTTCAGATGGAACATTAAGCCACACTCACAGGTTAGAGAAATTAAACATTCAAGAGAAGAGACTTCCTTCCAGTCTCTGTGCTAAGTTAAGCTAACAGCTGCTGACTTAGCCTTTTATTTAGCAGTCAAGAGAGTACAAATCTCCTTATGTACTGTAGCTCCTCACCAGAAATATGTATGAGTAAGTGTTTCCTAAAATGTCTCACTATTCCCTTAACAAGCATTTTAATGCTGTACTAATTATATTCAGTTGACAGTTTATTTTAGGAAAAATCACATTTTAGAGTGTAATCCTATTTTTACAATATAATATGTTGATATGCAAAGAGTGGTAGCTGACAGGTAAATGAAGCTGAGCAAAAAAGCATTTCTCTTTCTCCAAACGAGTGCTGTAAGTAGCATAACATACAGTAAAGTACAGTACAAGTACCTAAAAATTGCACTTGAGTGCAGTACTTGAATAAATGTGCATCGTTAATGGTTACTTACCTGAGTCTACTTACCGTGAGAGAACACACACCTTCACTGTTTTGTTCAAGGACACTCAGAGAAGAGAAAATCCTATTGCAGGTCTCAAACCAGTGAGATTTGTGTGGGCGTCTCTGGACAGTAGGCCAAAATAACTGGAACAGTTTTGGCTTGGGTGCTTAATAAATCTTTATGTGCTACTTTTTATTAAGAGGCATCAAAGCCAGAGAGGGGGACAAACCTAATGGGAATCTGAGCTGCCTCAGACTGGCCCTTCTGCTGGGAATTCCTTAGGTGGCTGAAACTCGCCGGCGGCGTACACCTACATACGCTGGAGCAAAGTCACAGGGAACACCGGCGAGCGCTTGATGTTCCGAATGACTGGAGAGAACAAGAGCAACAGAGAGTTGGCTGTGCCAATACATTCATCATACTCTGGACCCCCCCACCCCGAACCGGGTTCACTGTTTACAACCTCCCACAGTAGATGTGGAGTGCACTGATGTGAATTTGATGCAGAGCTGCAGCCACTCTAGCAGAGCGAGCAGACTTAACTTGGATGCCTTTTGCTGTAGCTGGTGTCTCTATTTTTGGCTGGTTTGCTTCTGTACTTTGTTTTGGAGAAAATGCAAATAGGGTTTAATTAATTAACAAATACTCAGCATATTTTAGAATGTTGTATTTTCCGGCAGCTGCCCGCCCATTTTTCCTCCCATTACATATATCCTAGCAGAGACACTACTAGTTAATGAATATCTATTTCAGTCATATACACTTATATTGTCCCCATTACAGTGGCATTATTTTAAACTGCTCCACTTGCCTATATGGGGCATAAAAAAGAATGTATAAGCCAATTTTCTGTGGAAGAGGAGCCTCAAGAACACATCTCTGTTAGATAAGTTAATTACCTCATCTCCTACGGCTACACACTAGCTTCCTCCTCTTCCCTCCACCCCATGCAGTAGCAGTGAAAACACTCCTACACGATCAAGATGTTCTAAATGCTAATGCTAATTACCTCTCACTATTATCTTCAACATGCAACATGCACCTGGTTGGCTAATCACAGAATCATCAGCCTGCATGCATGGCTTACATTTGCAACATATATCACAGGCTTAGTATATTTCACTAAAGGCAGGGTTTAAAAATGCAGAGATGGTTTTCTTTGGTTTATTTTTTTTTTTTAGCTATGGGGTTCTTTATTTTTTTCAGCAGACAGGTGAGCCTATGTGCAGGGGGAGGGCTGTCAGCCTTGTGTGTTCCATTAGTTCAAAAATAAAAATGACTTCCAGTGTTTTCACATAGGAATTAAAGAGTTTCCTTCTGTGACTTATGAGTTGAGGTTTGAAGTAGAAAGTGGAACAATTAACAGTGACTACATGAATAATTTGTAGTGTCACACACCATGTTAGCTACAGTTTGTGGTCTCCACATGCTTAATGGATCAAAAGGGCAAATTCTGTGCTGTTGCTTTAATAAAAGTTAGTCTCCATGTACTCATCATATACATAGATGGAGCAAAAACTATTAAAAACACATCTATGAGTCAGGCCATTGCACTGGGTGATATGTTCCCTTATTTTGACATACACAGGTACTGTAATCTATTTTCACTCACGCTCCACCTCTTTTTTTTGGATTAGCCCGAGTTAGGTGGAGTGAAGAGTTGCCAAGACGGTGACAGCCAGACTTGAGCTTCAATACCACTCGTCAGAAAACCAGTGGGTGACATCATGGAGGGTCATCCAGCTTTTATATACAATCAGTGCTGGAAATATGCACCAGAGAAAATAGGTATTAATCCAACACTGAAAACAACAGTTTTAAGAGAAGGAGTGAAGTTTTTGTGGTCTTTTTATGGGATTTATTGACAACTGAGAAAAAATAATAATGCCGATCATATTCCTAAAGTGTACATACACAGCAATTAAAACCAGCAACCAGGAGGAAAAGAGAGAAAACAACGCCAGAGGTTGTTGTTGCTGTGATCATTAAGCATCAGTATGGAAACACTTTGGCTGTGTCACGGGAGGCTCAGGCTTAAGAATCTGAGTGCAGATAGTGGCTTCTGGTTGTTATGGAAACAACCTTTTTTCTGTCTAAAATACAGTGTGAACGGTGTTTTTTTTTAAATAATCAAAAGGGAAGAAAGCTAAATAACATAAATTAGTCTTTGACATGACAACGTTTGGCAACCCCTGGACTGCATTAAGGAAACTTTTTCACTGCACTTTTCTATCAGCTTTTATTATCACAACAGGCGCCATGAGAAAAAGCATCATGCGGACAGGATAAAATGGCAGACTGATTTTCTGCTTGATCCACTTTTGAAATTATAATCATCCTATTTGTAAATATTGATATATGTCATGTTTCCAGATGAACATTTAATCTACATTTCGAGTTGCTGGGAATGTTGCAGTTGAAGTTTCCCGGTTCGATGTTGACGTGTTTATGGATGCATCCTGAGCTTGAGCAGCACATAATCCTGCATGTCAGCACTGCTTTGCTTGAGAATGTCTCGTATGTTGTCGGTGTTATGCACTCCAGTCACTCTGTAAATACTCTAAGCACCCCTCTGCACACACACCTTTGCACACAAACATGCTGCACACATACTGTAGCCTGCTCTGGGGGAAAGTCAGAATGAGGAGCTTGCTGGAGCCCCTGTATGAGGCGTGGTTTTAACTGGATTATCCTGACTGCACCTCACCTCTGCAAGGCTTTAAGTTGGGAAAATGCTCCTTCTTCCTTTCATATCTTGCTGTCTTAATGACCAATAAACCCTCAAAGTAAAAGGAGCAGCTAACACAAGCAAAACAAACAAGTCACCACTAAATGTAACCTTAAAAGCCACAAGTGTAAAAGCTTGAAGAACACAAAGGGCGGAGGTTTATTTTAAACTTAATTCCAAAAATTCCTTCCTATGATGTCTTTCTGGGATGTGGCAGCTGTAAAGCACCCTCTGCCTCTTTAATGTACCATTACCCCCCTCTGCTGGTGCATAAAGGAAACAAACCCAGTGAGATCCACAAGGGAAGTATATTTAAAACATCTTTACCACCTCATTGTTATGACCCAACACATTCTGCCTTAGTGTTAAACAAGGAGAAACAGTATAACACTTGCTCTAGATTTTATTAGTCGGGTAGAGTACTGCGACTCATTTCCAAGTCAGGAAAGGAGTTGCTTCAATATGCGATGGCGCTCTTTTCACAGGATGACACTCTCTCGCTCTCTCTCCGTCCTCACTGCCTCTCGCTCTTTCATTCACAGCTGAATTCATTAGCTCTGCTGCCATGTTGCCAATGCAGTGAGGAATGTAAATTAAGGCGGCAGAACAGATATTAACAGACGTCTACTGATACCATCAACTGATGTTATCAGAGTACAATTTTCAGAAGCTCTCCCGTCTCTTTTTCCACACGGCTTCCTCGTCTCCTCCTGAGTTATAGCTATTCTCTTCATCCACCAGCTTCCCTGCATTGCCCCTTCCCTGTGGCTTCTCTATACCCTGTCACACATGACCTCCTCCAGCCCATTATGCTTTGTTTTGTGTCATGCCCGTGGACGCCTGGGCGGGCAGCGTATAGATGATTTCAATCCATCTCAGGAAGCCCATTCCTCCTCTACCCTTCCCTTAGTCTTTCTATCAGACAGACACACTCTCTCTGTTTATCTCTATCTCCCCTTAGCCCTCAGTTCTCCACCTGCATCAGTGCACTGATGCTGATGAATGTCAAGTAAACCTGTTAGCCCCCCTTGCATAGAGCTTTACTAAAATCCAATTTACACCTGGTATTAATATGCAATCTACTGGCTCCTGGCTGGATCGATCAGAATATGTTCACATTTACACATTGCAGTTACAGCACATGGGGTTTCCTTTATCCACACACAGTTTTGCAGGTTTAAATGGAGTACGCGTATAAAAATGTCTTCTATACAGTCTTGGTTGAACCCGGCTGGTGCTGTTTCTTCATCTTTGTCACTTATTTCACACATTGAAGGGTCATGATGTTAAGGCCTGGCACTTATAAAAAGGGCCTGGATAGGAATCGGCTCACCTGGAGTAGATGGAAAACAGTGTTAAATAATGAACGTGCTCGTGACTAATGAGTGACTCATGAATCTCCTTTTTGCAGGAACCTCATGAACATTTGTCAGCACGACACACACACACACACACACACACACATACACCTCCACCCTCTTTTCTCTGCATCTTTCTCCTGCTTCTGTCACTGCACACTGGTTGCTTTGAGCTGCATGTGTTCACCATTTCCTGAGGGTTTTAACGTTACTCCTCTTCTCTCAGCACCCTGCTTCCTCTCCACTCTGTCTCTCTCCCCGTCTCAGGAATCAGACACTGCCACTGCTGAGGAAGCAACCATGGTAATCCTCGGGCTCAACTTCAAAAAGAGCCTCTAAAGACTACACTCTCTATGGTTCTGGCAACTGAGCCTGCTACCTCTGCTGGGGGAGGGGGGGGAGCACACCCCTCCCCTTTCACCTGCCTGTTTCTTCTCTTGCCATACTTCACTTCACTCAGCTTGCTTCTTCTTTATCAGCACTAACTGTTCCTCAGCTCAACTGCTCAACTCCACTTGCAGCAAATGCTCCCTTTCTCCCTTACCCTGGCCAACACACATCTCTGCAAGGGAGGGGGATGTAAACTGAGTGCAGGCATGAAGTAATAGGAATGAGGGTGGAGTGGAGGAAAAGGTGGAGGACAATGTGAAGCAGAAGTCTAGCAAAGAAAAAAGCTGCTGCAGAGTGGAGGAGAGAAAGAGAATGGAGGGCAAGGGGTGGGGTGTAACTAGAGAGCCCCCAGATCTATGGCTGAACTCAAAGGGGTAGCTAGCACATTGTCAGCAGATCTTTATACACCTCCACTATGGAGGAACAGCAGCAGAGGGAGAAGACAGAGTGGCAGGAAGCAGTCAATCCTTCCTGATTACAGATTTGCTGCTACCTTCAGGGTGGTGTGTGCATGCTTCCGTGTGATTGTGTGAGCACATAAATGACTGGGCATGAGGTGACATCAGTAGTTAAACTTAAACAAGAGCTGCAAACCAACACAAGGATATAGTCTGGAAATGCACTTACATTTATGGCTGTTACCATGACAACGAAAGTCTGTAAAGCTTGCTGGTGTGACTTATGTTGTCGTTAATGTTGGCAGAGTTCCTGCCTGTTCCAGGATATGCTCCCATGAGAGGGAAGGGACAAACGGCCATATGGGCTGTATAGGTTGGAGGACTTGTTGGTTCATCAGAGTAAGAACGGGATTAAGGACCCAATCGAAGATGCGCATGCAAAAACTGATAACCTTAATAGATACAGCAGTGGGTAGGAGTTGGAAACTGGTTAGGGGGAAGTGAAAGTCAGGCGTGCTCGTGGGTGTGAAAACCAGGTGACTGGGAAGGTGGAAAAAGTCAGAGGATATAAGAGGGAAGCATGGAGAATGGCAAAGCTGGGAAGGTTCCATGCAGTGGCCTGGGACAGGGAACAGCAACCACATAGTATTTTCTCAATTACAGTCACGTCAACAAAAGAAAAGTTGAAGTTCACTGAAGATCCTTTTGAATTCAGAGCCTTGATGAGGTATTTCATAATAAAGCAACATTCAAAGGAAATATTCTCATCTTGCACCAGCTGAAGGGAACCTGACCTCAGGTTGAGACCATTTAAAGCACTTATCAATATCATTTGTCTTTGTGTTTTGACAATTAGGAATATATATTCAAAATTCTGTAACAGTATCACAAACTGAATGCTAATATAATTCACATCCCTGTTGTGTTTTTTTCACATACAGGAGAAATGTCTAACAATAATAAATGATTTTCTCTACTGTATATTCTCCTATACCATGTTGTGTTTGGTTTCCCTTTTCCCTCTGATTGCCTTTCTCCCATTCTTCGTGCTAATTCCGTGTATTATACCCAGAGGTGCTGTAATGCTACGCCCGGCTGCCATGAAGGAAGTGCATCTCCACCCTTTCCACATCTCACAATCACCCATCGCCTACGTGTCATTAACTTAATCTGTCCCCATAGATGGTATGCTCCAACAGTATGAATTATTTATTTCATTACAATAGTCTTGCTTAGCTTTCGGAATAAAAAAAAACATGAATTAAGTCGCTTCATTCTGCTGATGCCACAGAGCAGAGGTCTCCCTGAGTAGCTACCCAGGTATCTCTCTCTCACTGTGAGGCGGCAGCGACTGTGGAGGCAGATGGACTCAAATGGGCACTACTTAAACATTTAAAACGGAGGAGGCCCACTTCAAAGGAGCGGCCTCACACAATCAGTGTACTCTTTTCCTTTTCAATTAGCACACAGTCTGCTAGGCCAGCCTGCTCACCTAAGGGCTGGGCTAAAGCGATAAAATATTGATGGCCCCATCTCGGGAGTGAGTGGAATGCTTTGTGCTTCACTCCCCTGGGTGGCGTGTAAAATCTTTTTTTGACAGCAGAGTGGGTGATTTGTTTGTGTGATCCAACTGGGTGTGCAGCGATGCACTAGTAGTAGAATGCACTAAATTCAGTCAAAAACTGTCTCAGCAAATACTCCTCTATTCTAACTCAGCAGCACATTAATCTTTTACGACCATAACAAAAGTTCTTTGTTCGATCAGATAAATCCCATGTCTCTCTATCGCTCCTCCTCGGCCTGAGACTGATGCTTGGTTATTATCTGCAATGTTTTACAAATCCATCTACAGCATTTCACCTTTGGCTGTAGCATGTAGACTAAGAGAGGACAACTTTTGCAGCAATCAAAGCCTTTTGCCTGTAACCATGAGTAAACAAGACCTCATTATTTTCAAGTGTGTGATCCCACAATCATCAGGGATGTACAACAGACATCTGCATTGGTAATTGCCCTGGCTCCTGTGTTCAACAAATGAACAGTGTTTAACATCAGAAAATGAAACACCTTAACACTTTTAAACAACTTTCAACCTTTCATCATGATTTTGCAGCGAGAAGGACAAAGCACCTTATTAGTTTGGAGTTTTGTAATTCATTTCATGATGAAGTTTTGAGCAATTAATTTTGTTCTTCACTAATAAATGAGTAAAGCCAGGTGTTTATCCATCTAGATGACGACCATGGAGCTTATAGGAGAGGTAAGATATAAATTCATTACCCAGAATCTCTTGGACATCTTCAAACCACTCTGAGTGAAAAATGTTTAATTCTGATTAAACTTTCTCGCTCTATTTTATGAAAAGTAGATACTTCAGCACATTCAGACCTGCAAATTAGGGCTTTCAAAAATGTTAACAAGGTTTGAACACTGATTTTAATGACAGATCCTGGAAGACATCCTCACGTAGAGTACCAGGGCGTGAAGCCAAAGACAGAGAGTGAGAGGAGCCGATTGGATTAGATATTAGTTAGGGCTCAGGCGAGTAGAGGGGTTATATACTTAGTCATAAGATGACACAGCCCCTAATGGGGCAAAGAAGTGATGCACTGATATTCTTAATTGATGGATTAGAAGCATATAATTCCCGGCAGAAAGAGGATGATCAAGAAAACGTTGGAGAGGGAGAGGAGCTTGAGTAAGCATGAGGAACAAGAGCTTGTACATGACCTGAATGGTTAATTGAATGGGGAAATTCCCAGGATATTTTATTTAAATGAGGCTGGAGAAATAAATGAGGAAAAGGAGAAGTTGAAGCACAGAAGAGCAAGCTAAGGGTTTGGAAGGACCAATAAATAAACACATATGTCAAGAAATAGTGATGAGATCCACATTAATAGCACTGCTAATGAGTATAAAGCAAATCAGAGGGGTGGCTTTTGTCTGTGAATGGCTATGCTGATCAATAACGGTTGGGGAAAAGTGATAAAAAGTAGGCCTGGGAGCAGATAAACACCAGTGCACCATCAAGAGCAAAAGGTAGATCCAGAGCAGAAACATGGATGAATAGGTTGAGGAGAGACCCCTAGAGGAAAGAAGCAGATCCCTGTCTAACTCCCCCCTTCATCTGGCCTGCGCAGTGCCAGATCAATCCAAACGCCTGCCCATCATTAGGCATCAAAGGGCTGTAGGAGGGGGAATTCTGTCTGCACTCAGCTAATCTCCTTTAAATGTGCCTTCTCAAGGAACAAAGCCACCATTACATCCACAATGCATTTCTACATGATCTGCACTGTTCTTCTGATGCTCCACAATCATCAAAGCAAGTGAGAAAAGTTACAAAGGAAGACTGAAATTGCGACATGATATCCATGGCGACCGCCAGGTAACTCAGGATAAATAGTGGCATCTTTCAACACACTCATTTACTTTAAATGCTCACAAATGCAAGCATCTCCAGAGAGATGAGCTCTGCATTAGAACGTATCCATTTTTAGCCCAGAACCCCTGGTTCACACTGATGAATGTTCTGACACTGGCTTAGGGGACATGTAAAACAAAGGTCAGCCACGTTCACTGTGAGCACAATGATTTCCATCGCAGCAAATGACAAATGGAGTTGGTTTCTTGCGTTATTGTCAAGAGATTCTCCCCTTCCTTTCAGTCCCCACACATTCTTTTCTTGACTCTGTCTCTTACTGTTTTCCCCTGAAATCCATGAATAAATAATATAAGCCACAGATTTTTCATTTTATGACTGAATATGATATTTATCCCTTACCCGATCCCGCCACCCACCCACCTCTCTGAAGGAGCACATAAAACGCTCTCTCCCTTTACCTTAGACTCAAACAAGACTTCAACATTTTTTTTTCTTTCTCCCCCACCACTCCAGGATCATCTCTTGAGCCCCCAAATGTTATCCCAGCACCACTTGAGTTGCTTTGTTTTCTCTTAAGTATCCTTGTCTGCTCCCCCCTGCCCCTTCTTATCCTACCCCTCATCCTTGTGCTGTCCTCCTCACAGCATCATGCCATGAATCTGAGACACTGACACACTCTGACAAGACAGCAAAGGATCTTGATACCTCTCTGCATCTCAATAATGGAGCAACTTGATATGAAAGCCTTGTTATCAGGGCCCTCTTGGTTCACTGCATGTTGCATTCCATCCATCATTACAAAAACGGGGGAAAGAAGTGGGGAGACACATGGAAGCGGAAGAAGAAGGGAGGGGGCTATGGCTTGGTTGATACATCCATGGGATTAATGGATGTGTGGGGTTTCAATTGGCTTTCGATGACAGAGAAGGCCTTACCATTTTTTTCTATCAGGTGTCGGCAGGTTTCCCCCCATTACTCTGTCTCTCTCTCTTCTCCATTACTTTTTCTCCCTCTCACTGTAGCTGCAATTTATTCCTCAACCTCTTACCATTTCTGTCTGTTCCCCCACACATCAACTTCCACCCCCCTTCTTCACCCCTTGAATCCAATACTTCAGACAGCATGATGTCCAAATTAAAGAAGGTGATGGAAGCCAATGAAAGTACATAGCATGGTGCAGCAAGTCAACTGCATAAATGCACTCAGTAGCATTTGCAATATTTGATAACTGAAAATGCTGTTAAGCCGAGTTATGGAAAGTATATTTTGTTGAAAATCAGTCCACAACCTGGTATTACTCAATCCCACCTACACACCCATTG
>NW_018127992.1:1018403-1039903 GCF_001952655.1 Monopterus albus
GGCTCCACAGGGGTGCTTTGAAGACACAAACTGAAAAGTACTTTGTGAGCCCCATGGAGATGACATCATTTCCATGACAGAATGTGTAACAAAGTAAATGGTCTTATATAGTGCTTTTCTACCCTTTGAAACACATTATTTCCCATTCACACATGCAAGCACTCATACATTCACACACCAGTGATATCACCGGAAGCAACTAGAGGTTCAGTTTGCCGCTCAAGGACACTTCAACATGTGGGCTGGAGAAGACGGGAATCAAACCGCCAACCCTCTGGTTAGGAGATGACCCCCTCTATCTTCTAAGCCACAGCCGCCTCCAAAGTACATAAACATTTGTGTGGACAACACCAGAATAGTGTGCTGTGTTCCCAGTGCTCAACAGGAACAAGAGAGCCTTCAGGGACAGGGACAGGGACAGAAGCGGACTGAAAGTAAAACTGAGGGAGAGCAAAGACGCCTACAGGAGGAAGCTGGAGAATCAGCTCCAGCAAAACCAAGTGAGGGATGTGCTCTGGCATGAAACACCTCACATCTCATACGATGTCTTCGACAAAACATGGCCTTAAGGTGTTTCAGTTCTCTCAGGTTGGTGGGAGTTGTGTGCTATCTAACCAGCTTGCTATAACTGGTAATTTACCAGTTAAAGTGACAATTAATTTCCTAAACATTAGAACCAATTTGTACTTCTAATTGGATGTCTCTATGATACAGTGGTTTTTGTAAATCAAAGCATAATTTCTGTGTTTTTAAATTAGTTGAGCTACTCCATTTTTTCTGAGGAGTTTCCTCTGGGGTACAAGTCCCCTGGTTGAGAATCGCTGGGACAAACAAGGCGTCCACAACAAATGAACAGACATACACACCATCAGGTGCAGTGTCATAATACTGAAATCTAAACATTTCTACTAAAGCTAGGCTAACACTTCTAAGGGTGCTTGCTGTATCTTTTAGTAACAAGAACTTTGTCAGAGATGTTTATTCATGACTCACTTTGGTTCAAAAGGCTTATTCATCTGGAAGAAACGTATGCTCGTGGCAGCAGATGGGTTCGGAAGGAAGAAACTCCACTATCAAAAAACTCCTCGCAACAGCCTAATTACTTCTCACTCTTGTCACTGTCAGTGTTTTACATTGGGAGAAATGGAGGAAGAGGCTTTAACATGATAAAACCAAACTCCATTTGAGAGGGGGTAAAAAGACCCAAATACAGCCATTTTGCTGCTACAGACTTGGCTTGCAGTCACAAATGCTGCAAACTATGACACATCCTCAGTCTTCATGGTGGGGGTGTGTTGTCAGTTTAGTCCTCCTTTTGTGTGCTCTTTTCTTTATGTCCCACATCCTCTCTGTCGCTAAAGTCCCCTGTAGGTCTCCATTATCCCTTTCGAATCCTATCAGTTCCAAAGCACACATGGGGTATTGCGAAGCTGTTTGGAAGTGGTTGATTCAATTTGGTTGGTTTGTGGCAAATAATATGAGCAGGGTTTGCCATTCAGACATCCATGTGGATTCACAAACATCTGCTACTGATGGAAAAGATACCCTAAAGCTTGACGGAATATGGAGAAAAAAGTTGCATGCTGTGTGCAATTTACTGCTGTCAGTTACAGAGTCAACCTCCAGGAAAATGGCTTTATTCCCAGAAATGAAAACTATAAAAACTTAGACAGGTGTTTATAAACGTCTTTCACAGTGGAATGATATTGTAGTTTCCCTGGGACATTCTACTGAAGTAAAAGCAAGGCTCCCATCTGAGAACAGTAAAATCCAGAAACAATACATGTCATATCTTCATTGAAGAGTGTTTGCAGGCTTTCATGACTGCGGCACAGTTTGACATGTAATAGAGCTGAATACTTGCATGGCAGTGGAAGCCAGTGTTTGCTGCTTGTGTTGTGCGCCTTGTTGTGGGAATGGGTTGAGCTGCATCTTTACACATGGCTTCTCTTCAGTGAAGGCAAAATGAAGGGGTGCCCTCGGGGCAAACACAGAGGCGGGAGGGTCTTAGATGAGCAAAAACACACACACACACACACACACACACACAAGTAAACAACAAGCACTTGAGAAAATGGTAAATTCCCATGCACACAATAATGAACATCTTCAGTTGCAGTTGTAGCACATGGGTAGTCCTGGCCCGGCCCTTTCAGCAGCATGGACAGCGGTCACCCAGTCCAAAGAGTCTTTTCAGTGGAGGCTGCTGTGCTAGTGTTCTCAGCACCATGTACAGCCCCCTCCCCCCCCGCCTCCTCGACAGTCTATACAGTCTGTACTATAGTACAGAGAATGAGGGCCCTCTGTTATCTATTTTCCTCTAAGCAAAATGTTGCAAGCAACTTATCTAAACTTTACCCCATAGCAAACAGCAGAGTGTGTACTTTATCGCCTCCATCATTATTTGTGTTTGTGGATTATTTCTTTCTGTCACCCCTTCATCCCGCACTGCTGATGATTTGTTGTGATTTCAAGAGACAAAACATGGAAATTGCACAGAGGGGATCAGGAATTTACTTCTTGATAACATCTGTTACTAAGTATTTGCTCAGCATGCAGAATCAGTTGCCCCTGTAGACCTGTTTTCCCCCTTTATCTTATTTATTTGGAGAAAAGCTTATATTGTCTCATCCACCACAAGGTGCACCTAGGAACCTCCGTGCATGGCTAAACGGGAACTTTTATAGCCGTCCCTACCCAGAATGGCAATTATCCGAGGTAGACTGGGGAAAAACACAAAAAGGAGTTGGTATGCAGAGAGCTTTGCAAAGTTAATGGACTTTTAAATTGACACTGTGCACCAAATTCCCTCATTAATGCCATCCCAGGTCCCTGCCTACGCGACCGTTTGATTTCAAAGGTCAACTCTCAAATGTCAATATAGGAACGGTAAGTAGCGCACACTTTTATGATACACACACACAATGTTCAAAATATGTGAAGTAAAAAGAATGGCGATGTGATGCTAACATGACATGACTTTTTACCTTTGTTTATCTTGAAATATACAGGACATGCACGCTGTTTTACATTCAAAGGGATGGCACTCAAATACAAACGATTAGAATTTATTATGGCTGTATATCCACAATCCTCTTGGCCACTGAGCTAGAACACTGAACAAGTCAGAAGTGCCTTGGTCAAAAGCAACATCAAGGTAATTCAAGTTCTTGTTACTTGCTGCCAGATTCTCATAAATAATTTAAAGAAATTGATTTGATTGCAACAACTACATACTACATACATACTATGAGTACAGAAACTGAAAAAAGGTAATTAAATGGCTGTGGTAGTTATCACTGAAACATAACTGGACAGAAACATCAGTCCCTCATGTCAGAAGTGTCTTACTGTACACTACACCTTAGCTCGAACAGTTCTGGAGAGACCCCCTTGTGTTTTTTGTTGCATTTGTGCTCTTCTCACTGGTATAAATTGTGTGGAGATCAATTAAAGAAAGGCAGTCAGGGTGTAGCTATGTTTGAATCAAAATGCAATAAGACTTGGTTTGTTGTTTGTTTATGTTACCAGGTCACTGTTGATCAAATCTGATTAAAACGCCTCCACAGTTCTGATGAATACAGTCTGCTGAGTTTTTTAGTGTTACAAAATCAGAATAAGTTATAAGTATGCGTGCCTTTTCCCCCAACTTTTACTTTTAATGAAACAAAAGAAATGCCAATTTTTTTTTTTGTCTGTCTGCATTAACTGGACTGCTTAGTTGTTTTAGAGGATTATTTTTCAGCCTTATTGAATAGACTGAGTTTGCCACAAAAGCCTGATTTATCTACCAGCTTATGACCCCAAAGACTAAAAATGTTGCTTCCAAGCATGGTCAAAACATTTCAATGGATATGTGAAAACAAACTGCCGGGTGCTGCACTAGTAGAGGACGTATCATCTACAGAGAAGATACATCGAAGCGGGTTTACATATACTGTTTCTTAACCCAGTCAATATGAATTCCAAAAGTCAAACAGGGCATAGAAAAGGAGAAGAGCTCTCCTGGTGGATTCAGTTCCAGGCGAGTGCAGGTGTGTCAGTGGGTAGAGCAGACTAGTCACAAGGATTTAACGAATAATGCTGGACAATAACAGCCTTGAAAAGAGATGCAGTGGGGGAAAAAAAAAATCATGATTGACATCTTGTGATGAAGAAGGAAGGAAGGAAGGACTAGTATAGCATACTGGAAATCTTTACGTCCAGCCTGAGGCTACAAGCTGTGAGTATGGACCCTGTGACTTTGACAGACCACAAAGCAAATAATGCCACAGGCCACAGGAGCTGGACAGGGACATGTATAGCAGGCTATAATGGAAACACCACATCATTTTGGCTTACGCACAAAAAGAGAAAAAAAAAAAATCCAAGCAGACCAGATCCATTAATCTGTCGAAGTGAAGATGTGCTGTGAAAACGTACCTCGGTATTGATTGCACTGATGTAGCTTGAGGTGCAAAGGGACACGAGAACAGAGTTAACAGAGTTCAAAGAATAAGAAATGGAGGAAGTGGGGGAAAAGGCAGAATTTAAGCATGCCTTCCAGCAAGCAGACTGTATCTGTCTGTTTTAATTTGCTTTTCTAATTATCTGATTACCGCCTGTGCCCGTGGATTCATTCCCTTCTCCAAATATAGGCCCAGATTGTTCCAAAACTCTGCTCACAAATTCTCTTTGTTTGGTGTGAAGCATCCTCTTCAATAAAAGATGGGTTTCTCTGTCCCATTTGAAAGGCCCCCATCAGACTTCCCAGATGTTTCCCTCCGCCCTTCTATCTGCTTGCTTTGTTGTCAACAAAACAGCAAAAGTTTTGTCTCATTAATTATTGTTTGCTCTCTGCCTTTGTGTTGATGCATCTCAAATGCCATGTTTGGTGCCCGTAATGGGAGATATGTTGTGCATTCCTCAGGGCTGCAGGGATGCTAATGTTCAGGGGAGCTAAAAAAAGAATGAGAAAGAGAGAGAGAAAAGGGGGGAAGAGAGTGAAAGACAGAGGGAGGGAAGTGTCAGGATGTAGTTAGAGAGTGAAATAAGTAGAGACAGAGAAAGGAAAAGATGTATATTAGGAATGCAACCTGCTGGTTATCAGGTTGAGGGTTACGGGGTGAGTGTGGAAGTGGCAGCTGTGAATGCTTGTCAAAGGAAATTTGGGTCAACATGCAGCCATTTCCCTGGGACATCATTGTGGCCATGAAAGGGAAATCAATGCAGCTTAAATTATACGTATGTGTCAGTTTTCTCTAAATGTTTGCCTGTGCTTATTGATTTCCTGTTCCTCTGGCTTGATTGATAAGCTGACCACATTCATCTATTGGTTTTGGTCGTCCGAAACAACTGGACGGGATGTGTTTGCAGCGAGAGCCTGCGTGTCTGTGTATATATGTGTGTGTGTGTGTGTGTGTGTGCATGCTCGGAGGCAGCTGCCTGTCTACCATTGTCTAGACGGAATCATGTGCCTGCATACTGAGAGTGGAGGTGACATGCTGAAAGCTGCCCGTGTTGATAATTCTCTGCGACACTCATTGGATGTGACTAAGACCGAAGAGTTAGTTGCTGCAGAATGAACAAAAATTGAAGCAGTTTGGGGATTTAAAGTGAAGATCAGCTTTTCATCATAAAACGTTCAACAAACGTAACAGCATTGAGTTAAGGGGATTATGATTATAAGACTTGCAAAGTATTCAGTATAATACTATCATCTGTAGGCACACCCCCACTGTTTTTCATCATGCAAGGCAGAATTGATGTCCTAAACTGCTCATTATTCACTGTTTATAAAACCAGATCTATTATGAAATACTTTCAATATTTCTGCATGTAAAGTCTGGCACACTTTCCACCGCAACTTCTCAATCCTCTGCATCTGCACAGCATCTTTAGTGGAACCGCCACACACACAATCCCCAATCAGCACCCATAATGCTTTGCTGTCTATACAGTATGCCCCCTGGTCATAGCTGTACCAGGCTATAATGGCTCCCCTCTTATCTGACGCACAGTTATGCAAATATTAGGTTCCACCCGAATATCTGGCGACAGCAGTTTCTCTCGTTCTCGCCTTTTTTCCCCCGATTATGCAGTGATAGGCTCGCTCAGTCTGTAATAGACTGCTCGCAAATAATCATGATTAGCCATATCTCATGCTTGCAGTGATGTAAAACCCATCACTGCCTGGTCTTTATTGTCGACGTGCGTGTCTCTCTTTGTGTGCCAGACATACTGATGGACAGTCAGAGAGAGACAGAAAATCCTTTTCATGCCACTGGTTCAGATATTGCATGTAATATGCTATGCATTAGGTTTGCTAATGATGACTTGTTGATACTAAAAAGCTCTCCAGCTGATCAGCTTCTCAACCAGAAAACTGAGCTCACAGTCAGGTAAAGTAATGACTAATTAGCATTATAAGCCATTACCCTGAATGCATAATTGAACAGTACAGACATTTGTTTTGTTTTGCCGGCTTTTGCTTCTCTGCTCTGTTGAATGCCATAATGTAAAATTAAAGAGACTCACCCAGAGCAAGACACAAACCCACACACAGTCAGAGTTTAGACAGCAGTAGTGAAGGAAACTTAACTGAACTACAGATTTTAATCATACTATGCACACAAATATTCAGCAAAAGCTGCAAACATTTATTTGCAGAACATAACAGTGACATACATTATGATCACTTTATAAACCTTTTGGGTGAACTTAGCAAACAGGTGCCTATTTCCAAATGCAGCAGAGGCAGAAAAGCATTATCATCTTAACTGATAAATTCTCCACTATGCACGTGCATTGCTAACTTAGTTTAGCTGCCATTTGGTGTTGGACAGGTATAGCCTACAGTGAGTTTATATTTGCTTTAAAAATCTGATTGTTGTGGCTCAAAATTAGAATGACAGTGGGGTTGAGGGCTAGAAAACAAAAACAATGAGCTAAAGGATGCTAAAACACACTGCAAAGCTGAGAAACAGAAAACTAAACGATAATTCCCTGTAGCTTTGTTGCTACTTGCAACACTTTCCACATTACACACAGTCATTTGCTCCAGCATTTCCAGAAGAATATCACTTAAGTGCATCTCAAAGTTCTATAATAATCCACCAGTGGTTGTAGTTTGCTAATTAACCTTGGCTATGTTTTACACAGCTACTGTGGGACAGGGGCAGATCTAGAAGATTTTGCATGGGGTGGCCAGGCTGAGGCACATTTGAAAGACATAGAAATGAACTTGAACCCCTAACTCTATGAAATAATAAATGATACATTATTAATACTCCACAACACAAGTGGAGAAACATCATGCTGCATGATGTAAAATGTGACCAATATTAATTATAAAGCATCAGAAAATGTTAGTTGTATTTAAGGCAACAATTTCTATGGCAGGGGTGGCTAATCAGATTCTGGGGGTGGTCAGTGCCACCCCTGGCCACCCCCTGGATCCACCCATGCTGTGGGAATAACAAAACTTTAGAAACGTGGAACAGGGGGCCATAAGCCCCCCAAGGCACATGAATTGAATGCACAGTGAGCTCACCAGTATGTGTTAACATGTTAATATTGGCAACCTCCCGATGAGTGATGTTAGACAGTCAGGGAATGTGCTTTAGTTGGTCAGGTGAAGCCCTCATGTGGCTCGACTCGGTCAGGTAATGGTGCCAAGCGAGGCTGTTGACAGCAAGACTGAAGGAGGTAGGTGAGAAGTATGTGAGAAGTAAAATAACAACCAGCCCCTTTCTGTCTCTCACACACACACACACACACACATATGCACTGCTCTCTCACACACACAAACTCCATCTCCCCGAGGGGTAGTGATCTGTGACTCCTCAATGTTCTGTGCACATCCGAGATGACAGCACACAACACAGCCAGCGCTCCAGCCTGGGTTCCACATGATCACCCACAGCCGCACTGTACAGCAAACAAGATACAACCACACTGTGTACAGACAAGGAAACAGGCCACTGCATCCAACAGTGTCACACCCTCAGAATGGGCCACACAGTTTGCCCAAATACAGCTGTGCTTCATCTTGGCCTGTTTTGGAGGCAGATGCAAGAGCTTTGGCTTCCAGTACAATAAAATGCTTGCTAGTCAATTGCACATTAGATTATTGCATTATTCTACCATGTCATTATTTAAAGAATGCAAAAAAATATATGTGCAAGCGTTTGGATCTTGGATTAAAACAGTATTTCAGGTTTTGCCCAAGGATTCTGGCACTGCATCATTTTTTCATAGGCTTTTCATAGGCCTGCGATATTCATTACAATGTAAGAGAGAGACTACGATGCTCAGTGCTAAGGGAGCGGTGAATCTTGTATTCTTCTCTCCACCCTCGTATACACAGAACCAGTGGGAGAAGTTATTCTCCACAGCTACGATCAAGTGTTTTACAAAACATATGTTTCATCTGTGATTCCAGTGTGTGTCCCAGATGTAAATGTGTACATTTATATCTCTGTAATTTGGAACCTGAGACATCATCCCACACCTTATTATCAGCAGAGGAAGGAGCAGACCAGATTCAATTTGAGGAGAGGTAGCGGATCATGAAGGCATTTCACCAAATTTGATATCCGTCTGGAAGTCAGGAAGCCAGAACGGTAGTGTTGTCAGTAAAAGTAAAATGTTGCTTTCTTTGCCATTCTAAATCCAATTTCACATCATTGCTAAAACTTTTTTTGATCTTATCACTTTTTCTGACTTTCTCTTATATTTTCGCTCCCACCTCCCTTTTGCCACTTATCAGTAAATCCTCATGGATCTACTAAGTTTCATCTTATGAAACTCCGACCTATTACACTTACAGTAGAGTATATTTCCAGTGATGAAGACTGAGGAAAAGGGCAAACTCTGAGCTTATTTCATTTTTTCCTTCTATAAGATCAAGTTTGCTGTATGCCAACAGCCTCTGCAATACTGCCCTGTTGATATTTCATTACTTTTTTTCACTGCAGCTTGTTGCAAACAGTGCAAACAGGAACGAAACAGAATAATATTGACATGGTTTGTTTCATCTTGGTCATCAATAACGGAATTGTGTTATTGGATGTTCGGCTTGCATGATGATAATAATTGCTGCTTGTGCATGTGCTGGCTGCAATAAAGACGCTATTGAGTTTTTTCAAATTGATCCCCCCCCTTCCCATCCAGAGTGAAAGGAATTAAATAAAATCTTCCATTCTCTCAGTGGAAGTTCACTCATTTCTTTGTTTTAATCTGTTTTCCCCAGTCTGCAGAATGGACTTTGCTTTTTTCTCACCAAGGCTTTTACCTCTTCTCCTGTAAAGCTGATACACAGTGACTTTATATAATTGCTGATCCCTCTTGGCCGTGTGGTTTTGCTAAAAAGCCAACAATTATTGAATAAAAAACACCTTTGGCCTTTGGATTGTCTAAACAATGTAAGCTGCATGCACAGGATAATTTATATTCAACAATTGTAGTGTTGTAATTAAAGACCGCAACTTAGAATGAAAAGAAATGAGGCCACCCTCCTGCTCTTAAGGTCATGCTTTTGTTCTTTTATTCTATTGATATTTCACTTGTTTCTTTCCCATATAGAGAACACTTACATCCCGCAAAGCTTTTTCTTAATCATACCACATAAAAGGCAGCTCCAATTTGACTTCTGCTCATTTTTGCTGGATAACCAGTAATGATGCTGAGGCTGTTATGCAGCTGTTTGTCAGAAAAGGCTGAACCTCCCATTTTAAAGCTTCTCATACCAGCTGAGCTCTGATTAGTCAGCAGATGAAGACAGACAATGTAATGGACAAGAACGGTACATTGGTTTGTGAATCAAACAGATTGTTGATAATTGCAACTTGTCTGCTTTCTTTTTCTTACCTATGTATTCTGATATCTTTGAAAACATACATTTAATTTTAGTTTGAAGTGCTTATTTGATCTGTTGCAGTGGACCTGCGTGGCTATTTTTCCTTGTTTACAACCAATTTCGGGCCTTATAAATTTCTCTTTTTACCTGTCTGCCCGCATTTCCTCTGACAGAGCTTGTGAGAGCCACGGATGGCAAGAGCTGGATTGAAGCATCAGGTTGGCACGATGCCTGGGAAACAGCAAGAGGAGAAACAGAGAGAAATAGAGAAAAGATGGAGTGAGAAGAGAGGACGAGTGAAAAATGTGATAGCGGCAAAAGTGCCAGGGGAATCCAATGATGCAAAATGAAAGAATAACAACAGGACAGAAAGCAAGAAAAGAAAGAAAGCATGAGTGAGTAAGATGTGTTTAACTGCGGGAGTTTGTGTGGGAGTGATAGGAGACCCCGCTGGGCCCCAAGGTAATCTGCAGGTTTGTTCACTGGCTCTCCAGTAACCTCGCAGGTGCACTGCAGCGCGGTTATCACAAATGTTTTTTCCACTTTTTTAAAAACCTATTCAGATGAGCACACAGGCACATAGAGCACAACCATGGGCATGAAGTTCCACTGCAGACTGTAACCCTGCGGTCAGCTTCTAACCTTGTCATTTTGAAATTTACCTATTTCAATAAAAACAAGCAACAACAGCTTTTTCCTTTCCATTTTCCTCCCTTCCTCTCTCCTTTTTTTTTGTCTCTGGCGGTGTTGGCTAGCGATATTAATGAAATATCTGTGCAGCAATGTTGAAAGCAGAGACCTGTAAACACCGTCTCTCATTTAGATAAAGAACGTGTACTGTAGCGGCAGCATGCAGCAGCCAAATGTCCTTGGCTGTCTGTCTTCATGTTATTTCACAAGGTGCTGCTGTGTTAACTGTCTGTCTGTGTTTTTGTTTGGTCCCAGTCTCACACACACACACACACACACACCCACATGTCACTTGCAATCTCTGACAAAGTTCTATGGAAAACATTTTTATATAAATTCCTGCAGTGTGACGGGCCCCTGTCTAGTCTCTATAGTCTCTGTCTATTGTTCTGAGAGAGAAGGAAAACAATGAGATCTAATCATTGCACTCTCCTTTTGCAAACAATTAGATTATGGCTTTGTTTTCTTTCAATTTGATAAGAGAATCTGACACCATTCTTCCCTGCAATCCACACTCATGCATTATGGAGATGACGGAGCGTGCTGCTGTTAATAGCAAGTGACAGGAGCTACTGCAGAAATAACAAGAACAGGCTTCATTGGAGTCTTGGGGCCCCACCCAAAACCCTGGGTTTCCACACACATGTACACACAGCACCATCGATATACACCAGCAATGGAAAACGCACAAGACATTCTCATCAATTATGAAGGAGCTCTGAGTACCATCCATTACACCTAATCAGCTGGACAAATCACTGTTTTACCACCATTAGCATTTCTCTATTCATTAGGAACCACCACCCCCTCCCCACCCCCACATCTGCACACATATGCACACAATGCACCCAACAAGCCAAGATAAATATGGAGGAACTAAACAGTTCTCTGAATGCAAAAGAAACCAGTTCCAGTCCCTAGTTTATTCATGCTCTAAATACCATGCCAGCACAAACAAGCCCCGAATAATGTTAATTAAGCAGGAAAAAAACAAAAAAAACTTGTTAGAGAGGGAGCGAGAAAACAGATTAATCCAAGGATGGCGGGAAGGAAACATTCGACTGGGGTTGGAAGATGGAAGAAAAACATTGGCGAACTTTCAAGCTTCAAAGAAAAGGCGAGTTTTGAAGAAAGAAAAGGGCAAAATCAAACGACAGGAGAGTTTCGTTTCAATTAACCACAGTGAAGTAAAGCCAGACGACAGCGCCAGGCGACTTGCCACTGTGTGTTTATTATACCTTCTAGCAGTGGTTGTAAAACTACAGTAGGAGCTTTGGATCCCCAAAGGGGTCGCAAGACGAATCTGATAAGTCAAAAGAATGATTAAAGAGACGTGAGACAACCAAAAACACATTATTTCACCACAACATTTACATACTGAACACTTCCAACTTTGATTCCTAAGCATGTTAAAGCTGCAGACATTAGCAGCCATAAGTCATAATTACAGGATAACATTATGGCAGAGGGGGGAAAAAGATGACAAGGCATCAGCTGGGAGTGAGGTCATTTTGTAGCCGATTCTTGCAGCAGGATTGAACGTCCATCAGCTTTTTTTGCAAGCTGCATGCAGCTTCATTTTGCATGCCATACTGAACCACACCAATCTGTAATCAAGGTCAATCAAATATTCATTGGGGCACATTTCGCTG
This sequence comes from Monopterus albus, assembly GCF_001952655.1. Taxonomy (NCBI): domain Eukaryota; kingdom Metazoa; phylum Chordata; class Actinopteri; order Synbranchiformes; family Synbranchidae; genus Monopterus; species Monopterus albus. Next base: position 1,030,584 of record NW_018127992.1, read on the forward strand.
GAGGGTACTGACCAACAGCGGTCAGAGCAATAGGGTCACATCAAAACCAACAAATCTTGTCAGGGGATGAGATTAACCTGGAAAATATGAATTCAGGGGGCAGTGAGCTCTGTGGGTGTTCCCTGTCATGTTACGCTGCAAAACTAATGGCAGTGATTATAAGGTTTTTATAACAGTGCTCAAAAAGCATTTACAGTAATTACCCTTTTCTATGAGAAACCCATTTGCCTTTTATCAAATCTGTTTGCAAAACAGAGAATGTCACTTCGTGTGGTTTTGTGTAGATTGTTTTTCTTTCTCTGGACAATGGTGCTACTGCGAAGTCAGTTTTCTTTGGCCAAATCTATAATAGATATGTCCACAAGAAAAGGGTCTTTCTGTCGAGAGTGTCCGTAATGGGTTAAAAAAAAACAGAAAAGCAGCTGGAACAACTCTATCATCACTGCTTTTCTTTTCACCCGTCCCTCCTGTCTCATTCCCTCTCTAACTATGCTTCAGCAGAACACTTGCCCCTCACCCTTGGTCTATCTCGATCTTCTTTACATCCTCTAGTGGGAAATCAAACGCATGCATGTAAACAAAGCCACACACACAGGTGTGTGCACATCCGCCCACACACGCTCTATTGCAGCACCACGGGGCTGAAAGAAACTTCTATCAGCAGAGCTTTGTCTTTCAGGGGGTAATTAGCAGTCATTGTTGTTGTTCTGCTAATCAAAAATCTCACACACCATTGAGGGTCATTATCTTGCCATCAGAAAAAAAAAGACCAGCCTGGCTCCAGGAAGATGCAGAGAGACAAGTGTGTGTGTGTGTGTGTGTGTGTGTGTCCTGTGAGATGTGTTATGCCTTATCAAACAGAATGGTGAGATTGGATCTTTTTCAGGCATTTGCATATAGAAAGGCTTAATATCAATTATGAGATGGGATTCTGTAATTGTTTCCTCCTCAGGCTAATGGCACATTCAGACTTACACTATAGACCCATAGTGAAAACAGCTTTAAGGCTACTATTGCTACAATGTGAAGAGAAGTGCTAAAAACTGTGTAGTTCAAATGGTTAAACTGAGCTGAATACAGTTAGAAAGGGGGGAAATGGTGCATGAATAATCCAGTTGCTCCAGACAGCAAAATGAACAGGCTGCAATTTGGTAAAAGGGAGGGTTAAAAGTTGATGGCAGCTAAGAAAAACCTGTTTTTGACTGGTTTTAAAGCTTTTATGTAAGATGAATAGGCTGAAAGCAACACTGCACTTATTTTCACCTGGATTCTCTCTTTCATTTCTGCTTTTACAAACAAAAATCGATGTCGTCAGGATAAGATGAAAGGCATAATTGCACAGGGCCGGGCCAAGCCTTTATGGGGCCCTATGCACAATTTGATTTGGGGGCCCTCCACCACCCCCTTTGCCACCGATACAATTAATTACTGTCAGTGCTTGATCATTTTCACACAAAGTGTAAATCTAACACACCCATTACTGGTTTTATTAATCCTACACCATATCGGTGTGGGCCCAGTATGCTTTACCCTTCTGTGGTTTGTAATCTTAAAAGGCAGCAAACTCACAAGAGTGGTGCTACATTTAAGTGCTAGATAAAAAGTGGCATATTGAATGTGGTGGAGTGAAAAGCAACAAAATAAACCAGCAGACAATGCATTTATGGTAACAGGTTAGTTACTTCCAGTTTAAAAATGCAAAAGTGCAGAGCATTAGTCAATTACAATCAAAATAAAAAACAACAAACTTAAACAGTGCCTTCCTCAGTAACTAATGCTTATATCTTTAAAAAAAAATACAAATTTAAAAAACCAATATTAAATAAATGATCTACTTTAATGACAATACTATCGTTTTTATGTCACTGATGATTTATGTCAGTGATATGTCCGTTTTTGCAACATTACCATTTTGCTGCTTTTTACATGCAACCTAACGTTAGGGTCTGACAGACTGTGCTTGCACCAAAAAGCAGTTAATGGTCATAATAGTGAACATAAACAAGCTTTCCTGTGGGACACTCTTGGTGAGCCCTCTGGCAGCCACAGGGGCCCTAAGCAGATTCTTAATTCCCTTATACCTCAGGCCAGCTCTGTAACTGCATAAACATTTTGTTTTGCTCACTTGTTATGAATTCAACTTGTCATTTGACAGAAGGAAATGGTCTTTATTCTCTTAAAAACTGACAACTGTCTTAATTCAACACTGTGTAAATACTTTTTAATAAACACTGAAGTGAGATCACATACACGTGCCAGTCCTAACCATAATTTGACTTATGTATGCTACTGTATATGAAAAATTCTGACATTAGGACAATTATAAATGCTTTTCTACTGCAAGTTTTGATTTTCATTTGAAACAAAAAACAGCTTTTGACAGCTTTCTAATTAAGCCAGAGATCAAGGGTAATGTTCACACCGGCTTACTAATAGCACCCAGTTACTTTTATGTAATGATATTGAGATGTCTGTGACTGGCAGCTTGGAGTGCGTGTACATAGACATTAACTCAGTTGTTAACCATACCAAACACTGCCCAAGGACACTTCAGAGGACGGCTACTTTGCCACTCTATGCATCTTTAACAAGCAAATGTTTAAATCCCTTTCAGTTCGACACTTCTACACCCCCGTGTTGATAACTTCATTTAGACCGAACATTCTTGGGATGAAGGTTATTGTGGATGGACTGGCATTCTAGATTAGAAGGGATAAATAAATAATTGACTTAGAATGAAGCAACAAATTATGCTACTCTCCCCAGTTCAAGTCAATGGTGTCCAATCTATATCCGTGTCCTTGGGACGGTTTGGTTTGAGGTGCTGTGGGGGTGTGATGGTGCAGTACAAGCTGCTGACTGTCTTGTGTGGTGCAAGTCACTCCAGGGAGCTGGCTGTCTGCTTTAATAGGGTGGCCAAGGTCCCCACACAGGAACAGAAAGCCTATAGAGAAACTCTGGCTTCAGGGGTCAGGAAATCGTCCAGCATTACCCCTCTCTCTCGCTACTTCCTGTTTTGCTACAATATGTTAACTGCTATATTGGTATTGCATGGAATCATACTTCCATTAGGTTACATAGGTACTGTATGGAATCATACTTCCATTAGGTTACATTTTCTCACTCATCTCCTTCTACCTTGATCTTCTTCTGCTTACACCTGCCCACCTGTGTACTCACATCTCTTGCTAGCAAAATAAGGCAGCTCATCAGAGACGGTATGCAGAGGCTGGCTCAGCCTCGCTTCTCATTCCATGTCTGGAGTGGATTACTAAATGGAAATGACTGCAGGGTATGCTGGTCCACCCTGATCGGCTCACAGCTCCTTCCCTCTCTCCTTCTGCCTATGGCTGTCTCAAACCCCTTTCTATCTCAAGATGGTGAACCTTCCCTTCACCAGGTCTCACAGACCCAGCTTTCCAGGCTGTTTTTTTTTATCTAAAAGCTATAGTTATATCAATATTTAAATCATTTTTCTCAACGGCAGAGCATAATGTTCACAGTTAAGAAGCATCATTTTTCTGTGCAGAGATTAAACCTCAGGATTTAGAGACTTCTATTAAGTTGGGGGAATTGCAAGAGACAAATTTTTACATAGACTGGTCAAACGTTGTGCAGTAGAAACTGACTTTCATTCCCTAGCTTACACTAGCATTTTAATTTCGTACCTTCATATTGAATTATTCTGGCTCTAACTTGAAGTCATTCCAACTGACTGCAACGTTAGTGCTTTGTTGTCCAATTAGCGGAAACCAGTGCAATTTCCTGGGTTAGCAAATGAAGTACTTTTGCTCATTTTTGCTTGGTTTTGGTACACTTTATATCGGCCATAACACTGCAGTCCATGTAGCATTTTAGTGAGAAGTTGTTAAAATTTACGCCGTCAACACAACTAGAAAAGTGGGGAGTTTGTTAATTATCAAAGCATAACGTCATTTCAGAGGTTCCCTCATAACTTTGTGTGTAAAGTATGTAACACTGAGGGGCATGAGATAGTGGCTAGAACATTAGTACTGTGTTACTGCAAACAACACTACATGCGTATGCCTATCGCTAACCAAAAACCACAGGCGCTATATTTCATATACATTTGCTCTGGAGTCGCTTATTACTGCTGCGCTACCTGACTGCCACAGCTGACTCTGGCTGTCATGACCACATGACCTAGTTTCACAGACAGGGCAGGAGGGAGCACAAAGGAGTAGCGGAAGAATAGGGGGTGATACTACTCTCTCACTTAAAGGTGGAAAATTAGAGGGAGAAGTTACTTAATGTAGCTTTAATACAGCACCAAGCTTTATGCTAAAAATTCTGCATGCCCAAAAACTGAGGCGAAATCATACAATCTATTTCTGTAGTTTCCCTCCAAAGCCACAGACAACTGTTTCTGCAGCCTCAGTATAATAGTACAAGCAAACTGAAATCCATGTGAAAAACTGATAGCCTGGTTCCACGGTCATTCCACATCTCAGTTTTTATTTTCCTCCTGAGATTCAAATAAATACAGTGTTCTATCAATTGACAGCTGTTTGCAAGGCTGGAAAACCAGCTGAGCCATCCAGAGCTGCAGTATGTAGGTGGGATTATGAGTGGGGATGTCATCTTCCTGTGTCAGAGCAAGAGAAGTAGCAACAGAAAAATCACCAGAAAAAGGAAAAAGAAAAATTTTACAAAAAGGAAGTGCAACGATTTTACACATCAAAGTCTGTTCAAAATTGATCTAGGAAGGTAGTGCACATGTGGTAAAAAGCCCTCTGTAGCTTCAGACAAGTCTCAACACTACAGGTTAGGCCTATAGCCCACTCCTCATCTCTGCTTGATGCTGGAGGCTCCAAGCTACATTAGCTGCTTTTCTAGCAGCTAAGAGGAAATCAAGACCTTTTAATACCATCTAAAATGGAATACAATACCCATTCCACAAAAATATGACAGCATTATAGAAAACCAGAAGGTACAAAATGTTCCAGATTCATTATTGTACCCCATTTCTTTCAGTAATTACATGCATCATATAAACAGCGTTGATAGTTGCAACAACCTCACTTCTAGTTACAGGTGTATAGCAGTAAAATCATAAAATCTATCCTCATTGATATAAAGGAGGCAGACAAAACAACAAAGTGGCACAGCAGCGTCTAAAACGATCACCTTTCTGAAACAGTTTCATCACCTTCATGAGGGGAGGACTGACTGCAGCACTGCCAAATTAAGCTCCATTAGTTTTACCTTTAATAAACTGCCAACAGGTTTTTTTTTTCTTCTTGACACCAACCTTCCAAAAAGATGTATTATATTTTGCTGTTCTGGTTTCACAGTTACAGAGCTGGAGCCACAAGTGTTTCATTACCACTTTAATTTCATGAGCAAGAATTTTGTGAAAATGTCTGTGGGGGGGCTCAGAGTAACTAATAACTCAACAACCTACAGTCATACGCAAAACATTCTGGGATTAGGCTGCAGTTACAGGCAGTAAAGCTAACAAATACTGTGACCTCCTCCCTCTGGCAACATTCCTACAATCCCTGTAAAGAAGAAAAATTATAAAAATGATCTACAGGCTTATTCTCACACAATGTTCAATAAGAATGTTTAACATTCCCTTCTTGATTAGCTCTGCTCCCTATCTCAGCTGGGTGTGTGTGTGTGTGTGTGTGTGTGTGGTGGTGGGGAGACTGATTGAGTTTTCAGTGACTCAATCCCGGTTGAATTGCAATTGCAGAGGCTTTTAATTAGATAAAGCTTGGCTGCTTTGAACATATACTTTACAGCCGTGTCAGGCTAAAAGGGTCCATGTGTCGTAAATATCACCCAAGACATTAATAGAATTGAGATTAGAGGGCAGTGTGGATCAGTGTAGAAAGGCAGCCAGCAGTGGGACAGCTTCATGCAGTGAGCTATTTATAGCTGCTAAAATGGACGGCTCCATTAATATAAGTCTTACCCTTTCTGGAAATGTAAATCACCAGGGCCATGGCTCGACGTCCGTGTTATACAGCTGCAGTATGTCACAGTTATCAGTACTGTCTCTCTGATTTACACTGGTTTGGAATAAAGGAAAGAAGATTGCTTCATTTCTGTGCACTATCCTCACCAACATCTTGTGTAGTTCTAGTCGGTGTGGTATCTTAGCAATGTCTAAACTATCAGAACAAGTAAGCATCTGAGATTAGATGCATGACTGCCAAGGATATTAATTGCATGCCTGTTTCAGAAAAGGCTAAACTACTGCTTCTCAGCAGGCTAGATGTTTAAAGTTGAGATCTGTCGCTTATGTGCTCTCCATCAACCTGCCCTCGATGCTTATATCGTTCACAGACAGATAAAGTGAGGGAACACAAGAGACGGAGAGGCAGCCAGAGATCACAGCCTCAGCGGACATTCCCACAAGGCCGAGGGCTGATCAATAACGTCCGCATTTCAAAACTGCACCAGATTAAGTCCAACATGCCTCATTCTTTAAAGCACCACTGGCCCCAGGTCTCATTTAGAAGCATCTCACATCCAATCAGACGACTTATGTCTGTTCTTTTGAAATAACTTCACTTGCTCTTCTTGCTCGAGCATATCAGCTCGCTCCTTTTCTCTCTAATCCCCCTCCTCTCGCCGTCAACACTGTGTACAGCTCAGGCACTCTCTACTACTATACACCACAGCATACGTGTACTGTGTGGTTCAGAGCACAAAACTAGCCAGCAGTGGAGGAAACATTCTAATTTCTACTTTGGGTATAAAGGCAGAAGAATGAAAAAAGACTCCATTACAAAGATAATGTGCAGTGAATGAATCGGTACTGTCAGCTGCTCCCGGGCTCCTTAACCACAAACCTTTATAACAAATTTTTTGAATGCATGCTGTACAGGTTTAGATATCTGAATGCAGTTTTCCTAATCCTTTATTACATTATTGACTTGTAATGTAGTTTTAAGTGCAGATTTATTTGAGAACTCTGCACTGAATTACCTCATAATGTAATTTTGACAGCAATGAATGGAAGCCAATAGCTGGATAGATAGTGAGAAAAATACAATCAAATTTCTTAAAGCTATTCTGGGTCAATATTTGTCTGTGAAATGCTGTGGATAAATAGAATATATAAAACTGACACACTGAGGTAAAGTACAATTAAATCTAAACTACTGAAAGACAGTGTTTGAATAAATACACTCACTACTGCAGCCAGTGTAATGGCAAAAAGTTGATGCGTATAACAATGTTCATGCCTCTGCAGAGCTTTTCACTGACCTCTCTTGCACCACATGGCGACCTCTGTACACCCTGGGCCTCAGAGGGATGGCAAAAATGCTGGTTATTCATACACATGGGACAGCAGAGATAAATATACATGTAGATGAAAGTCCAAGAAAAATACAGAGGATGGCATAAGTGGAAGTCAAATCATAAGACATCAGAAAGCAGTTTATGCAGAATTATAAAAGGGAATTATGTTCACTACTCTCATGTGAATAATAATGTGATTTCACAGGAAATAGGCATTTAATGAACAAATGATTCAGAGTCAAAAGCACACATAGTATATTATCAGAAGCTATAGAATGAGAGTTCTGCCAGTGGACGCCAAGCTGCTTGGAATGAAAAGAACTCTCAACAGGCCAATACAGCAGGAACATATTCATTTCTACTAGTGCAATGAACATAGTAATATAATTAATACAGGCGAGAGAAGAAAAATATTTGCACAGTGCAAATAAAGCCTTAATGAGAAAAGCCTAGACCATGAATGCACAAATGTGGCAGCTCTATGATTAGAATATAAGGACATGAAACAGAGGACACGCAGCTGGTGTATGAGGCATAATGAAAATAAAATGTTAATGTGAAATTTTCATGGAGGAACCTATATGACAACTGCCTACGTGTGCACTTTCTGACTTTGATACATTAGTCACCAAGAGACTTATAAAAAAAATCTGATGAACTCTATCAATAAAAAATGATATAATTATATAGAAAGTAGTCAAAGATGGAGTCCTTCTCACATTAAAGTCCACAGCAGGACTTAGGTCGCTCTGAGTGCTTCCAAGATAATAAATCATGCACATATGTTTATAGAATAAAGCCACAGTTTAAATAATTACACTATAATAAATAATGTTTAAGAACTGACAGCCACAAAGTCAGTTTACCCTCCTTTAATGAGATTCAATTATTTAATTTTTTATTTTTTATTTTAATTACTTCCACCAAGGTTCTTGAGACTGGGAGTTTCTTTTCATTCACTATTTGGGTTTTAAAAAAAAACTTGTATTCACTCTATAAAAGTCATCCTCTGTACACCTTTAGCACTCATGTAGCTCCATGTTTCGTGGATGGCAATGTGCAGTCACTGTGGTAGTAATGGTTTTCTTTTTGTTTGTCGTCTATTGACTTCATGGGATGTCCTTCACACTGTCTGATCAGTCACTGAAACACCAATTTGCACAGATAATTCTCGGGCCAAGTCAGAAGCACTTACCCATCTGTTTATCAATGCAAGGTTGGGTTAATAGTGAATTGTGTGTGGCGTCATTTTCGAGGCCCTGTCTGCTACTGGTAGTAAGGCTCTTCCTATGCTTCCTCACCACTGCTGCAGCTGTAAACCTGAAACCTACAGTGGCATTTATTAAAAAAAAAAAGAAGATATTTCTCACTTTTTGGTTTTATCATTATGTTTCTTCTCATATTATTTCAGAGGCTTCACTTCGTGCAGTAGTGTATTTACAAAACTCTGATTATCTCAGTGTAGTTATAGTTCCACTGCCATGGAAAGTATTGAACTAACAATTTCTCTAAAAACTAAAGTTTTTTCTTTGTGTTACAAGTTCGCACACCGACGTTGCTTCATCATCACTGTTCCCACCTTCTGCATTTTTGTGAAAACACAGGAAAGGTAATTTTTAGCTACTGTTTGCAATAGTGGCAGTTTTTCTTTTCCTGTGCACTACACAAAGCTCAAACATGGCTTTAATTTGAAAGTTTTACAAAAATAATTCAGGGAAAATCTTACAAATCTGACATAACATTTCATCATGAACAGAAAAATCATGTTCCATTATAGTGAACCAAAGGCTCTTAAATGGATATTTGACAGTGTTTCTGTGGCTGTTTTCTTAATGACAACTTTCATGTAATATTACCAGTTGAACACAGTTTGTCCTAAACTACTATATATTCAGTGTCTCTGTAGTGGCAGAAAAATTTTATAGCTAGCAAACGTGACTTCCTTTTGATAATAATCCTGAATATTATCTTACAAAATTGCTACATCCCTAAAACCCCTCCCGGTGCCTCAGATCGGCTGACCAGCTGCTCTTGGAGGTACC
>NW_018127992.1:1040026-1051780 GCF_001952655.1 Monopterus albus
GTTTTTGTTTTGCTGTTCGTTTATGTTGTTTTTTTTAAGGGGTGTTGTAGATATTGTGTTAAGCACTTTGGTCAGCTTCGGCTGTGTTAAATGTGCTACATAAATAAAGTTGTTGATGATGATTATCCATTTCAGTGGGCCTGGTTACACTTGTGGTACCTTGTGGTCAAAGCCAATTTTAATAGTGGACACTTTAAAATTTCACATTTTTTAAAACTTTATTTTATACATATTTTGGTTGGGGTAGTTCGTTGACTCATTGTTACTTCTGTACCTGGCTATACATTAAAAACAACAAAGCAATTAATTGTTAATGTCAGTAAAACAGCAGCTTAAAACATTTTACAATGTTTATTAAACTATTTTACTGCACATTAAGATAACATTTGGTGGCATGCAGTGTTCGGACAAAACAACATGCTTAAAAAACAACTATACAGCTAAAAGATACACTGCTAAGTGCTACAAAATAAGATGAGCAATTACATACAAATAAATAATTACACAGAAGAGTGTAAACTACTACCAGCTACAGGAATAGTACATCTCTGTGAAAACACGAAGCTATAGTATTAGCATTAACAGCTAGCAGGCACCAAGCCTGCTCTTTTAGAAATGCATCAGTTTCTCTGTAGTTTTTCATGCCTACGAACTTCTGAATTTTTGTTTGAAGACAGACCCCACTGCTAATGATGTAAAAAATATAAAGCATGCCATTTATTTTAATTATATTATACAGCATTTGCGGCAAAAGTGCTGCTAAACAAAAGGCAAAAACGATGAAATACATAGCACAATAAATAAATAACCACAATGTCTTTAAAATGTAGACAAAACATCCTTTTCAAGGTAAATGGAAACGCAGTAGCATGAAGCGTGCAGCTTGGAGTATTCCTGGAAACTTCTGAGGTTTGACAGCTGAACAAATTCACTTAACATTCTTGAGTTCAACACGAGTAGCATAAAAATTGTGTGTTGTGGTTCCTGGGTCAGCAATATGTGCTACTGACCTCCAGTGTCTCCTGCACCTGTTTTCTACATCTTGTGCATCAGCATCTCTAGTTCAAAAGTCTGATTCAGGCTGTGATCCCCTCTCATCAAAGTAAATGACTCCATCTCCATGTGTGGGCTGTAATGTTCGTCTAACTGCTTGATATGCAGTATCTTTCTTTCTCCTGCTTCTCTTGCTGTCAGTCATTGCTCTCCTGACTTCGACCAGTCTTGTTCAGCACAAAGTTAAGTTCATTCAGCAGATTTGGCGGCATCAAACTCTCCCCACCAAAAGCAGATTTCCTGCTGGTGGTCTTATGACATCTCTGAGTAGAAACAGGTGAAGCCATGGGGTGTCTGGTCGGGGAAGGGGAAGGGCGACGTTGAGGTTGGCCAGCATCAGCAGAGGACCTTCTGTGTGGGATCTCTGGTGCCTTGAGCAGGTTGTTGAGTTTTGGGAAGGTAGCCGTGGTGTTGATTTTGGGGGTCCTCAGGTTGCCATCACCAAGGGAAAATCTCTTGTCTGTCAGCTGTGGGCAAACATGGCAGCAAATATGACTTGAAGTAGACTGAATTCAAGTCAGCTACAAACCAACTATGTCACATTTTTCATGTTAGCACGAGATTGTCTAGTGCTCATAAAGGAGGGTTGGGCTACACATTACTGAGGAACCAAAAGTACTGACATTTTTAAAGAGTAAAATATAAAGACGTGCAGTTCTTAGCACTGTCGCCTCACAGCAAGAAGGTTCCGGATTTGAGCCCGGGCTGACCTGGTGCCTTTCTGTGCAGAGTTTGCATGTTCTCCCTGTGCCTTAGTGGGTTTTCTCTGGGAACTCTGACTTCCTCCCACAGGCCAAAGACTTAGCTTAGGTTGACTGGTGATTCTAAATTGCCCCTAGGAGTGAGTGTGGGTGTTTGTCTACATGTCAGCCCTGTAATAGACTAGTGACCTGTCCAGGGTGGACCCCGCCTCTCACTCAATGTCAGCTGGGATTTGTTCCAGTCCCCCGTGACCCTATGTAGGATAAGCGGTATATATAATGGATGGATAGAAAATATAAAGTTAAATTATTGAAATTTTCAAGCAATGTTCCAAATAAACATAACCTTTAAAAAGTAACTTCAACCAGGGCCTTGTTATCCTGGTTCTTATCATTATGACAACTGAATAGCATCATCAGACCTTCGGTGAATCTTGTCAACTCACATCAACCTCAAAGTGGCAATTATGGCAGGATATTGCTGTGACATTGTTAATACAATTTCACTGTAATGAGAAAGTTCTAGAAATGCACTGCTTGCAATTTTCTTGGCCAATTCTGATTTTGGCCGATTTAAATTTTCTCATTTTTCTTTAATTCTCTAAGAACTGTAACTGACAGCATACACAGACATTTTTGTAACTTTTCTTTAATAAAACATTAGAAGTTTTACATTTGTCTCTCTTTTTACACATGACATTCAACATTTATACTTCTCCAAATATAAACAGGTGCAACAGGTATTAGAAATAGAAGAATGTCTGTTACATCAGTCCTACTGTGTGCACCCTCCTTTTCAAAGTGGGTGTAGTGTGTATTTGCTGTGTTTTACCACAGATTGGATACGCTGTACGTATACATGCATTTCACATGTAGCCTTAGAAATAGAAGAATGTCTGTTACATCAGTCCTACTGTGTGCACCCTCCTTTTCAAAGTGGGTGTAGTGTGTATTTGCTGTGTTTTACCACAGATTGGATACGCTGTACGTATACATGCATTTCACATGTAGCCAGTAATTCCCTCATTGTGAACTATTTGTTGGAGATTTTGATGTAGCTTCCCTTCTCTCAGGTGTTTCTGTAGCTTCCTCTGTGCCCAATGTTTGTACACTAATGCGCTTCCAGTGCGCAAGCGAAGGCGTGCCTGGTATAGACACGGGCCTGAGCCTCACTTGAGGTGCATGAGAAAAGCTGCACATGCTACACTTCTGACCTCTGCCACTGGGTGCACAACCTAGACTGTTCTAAATCTGATCGGTACAGAATCTGAAATCTCAGAGTGAGCGGCCGGTCACCGGTCAAGGCCATCAGAACTCAAGTAAAAAGTTTCCAACCTTTTCCAGGTGATCTACCTGATTTAAGCAGCTGTCTGGGGCAATTACATTTTAAATGTGCCAAAGGAAAAAATAAAAATAAAGTGTAGAAAAGGGTCGAGGGATGACGCGTGTCTCCAGGTCAGCACTGTTTGATAGCTTGATCTGCATTATCAGAATATCCTAGCCATATCAATCAGGTATTTTTTTTCCACATAAACAGATCAGATCATTGCTTGAACTGCATCATCAGAAAATCCTATAAACATAAACCAGGGAGCACAATTTGATAGCTTGTTATAAGTTGGTACGTTATTAGAACAATAGGCATCCACACTGTCTAAAAACGCTATTTAAACATGATGATCTGGACACATGATAGGGTATTTTTGTGTGTTACAGCTGTGGATGGCTTTTGTTATATTGGAGTGTTTTGGTATTTTGTAATAAAATGTAAATAAGTCATACTAACATGAAAAACATCTTATCACAAAGGATCTCCAAAAAGAAATATTAGCGTCGCCACTAATCTCACCTGTTTGTGTGTGCGTGGTAGACTCATGCAGCCCTCTGTTGTCACAGCTCCCCCTCTGGAGGATTTGGGACCGGCAGCTTCCTTTGACAAAACGCTCTTTGAACGGAGGTCAGAACCGTACTGAAGACACACAGCCAATAGCCGGAATTAGTAGCCAGGAAATAAATACATAAAAATACTTGTGACAGGTCACGTTGATTTGTTACCTTTATTTTCCCTTTCTTCATTTTCAAACAGGTACTGTTTATAGTTGGCCTTTAGAGAAGTCCAACTAACACACACATCTCTACACTTAAACACAGACACACAATATGAATTATGGTAGATCAGGGGAACACGAAGTAACCAGTACTTTGGTTTTATTCTGTGTTCCCTTCATCATAACTACAAAGTAACTACCATAAAGGGCAGATTCACACAGGAATCTTGAGAGGGAAGTCAGGGGTTGACGATCCTAATTTCCATCATAGCCGTCTGACTGTGTTCTGATCCTTGGCTAAACTTTCTCTTTAACAATGTCTTCATTTATATCACTGTGACCCCCCAGACCCACAGAGCTGTCTCTCCTTTAACAAATCCTTATTTCATCACAGCCAGGACACGTCCTTGGACCTTTACACCCTCTCCCAAGCCTCCAACACTCACCACCTCCACTACTCATTCCACCTTGCTTCACAATTAGGCCCTCCATCGCTAGTTGCTATGGAAACTGTTGGAACACAATGCTCGCTAACTGGTAAGAGAAAGGAAATCAAGAACACCAAAGTGCTCCATCTACTTTCTCATCTGCACTTTCTCTGCCCTTCCCACAAGTTGTGTGTCCTTCCCAAAAGCCCCTGTGTGGGAAGCTGACAATCCTGATATTTAGAGGATTTGGGAGAAGAATCCTAATATTTTTAGCTGGCTCCAGTCTGCTATAGATTTATTTGTTGGAGAGCTAAGAGCTTCTCCAAAGAGCAGAGAAAAGTCACAGAGCCCACTGAAATAAACACCTTGAAACACTTAGAAACAACAGACAAAAATTGGCTTCCCCTTTAGAGCAATCTCTCCTTGACAATGCTGCCCTTTTTACTTGCTAACCCACATTAAGGCTCTAAAAGGCTTTTACAGTAAGCACCAGCGATAAACAACACTGTGCTGCAGACACGCTCCCATAAAGGAAGTCGAACAGAGGGCTTTAATAATGATGAAATGTGCAGAGTATCGAATGCAGCGCTGGGAAATCTTATTTTGATCTTCAGTGATGTTCAAGTTATAGTCATTTACTTGGAAATGAGCGAGACAAGACTTGCATATTCAATCTATCGAGGAAACAAGATGTTATTCACTAAGTTGATAGCAGCAATGAATGAGAGTGAAAAATAATACAAAAACATGACATCTGTGCCTGCTCTCCCCTTGTGTTTGCTTTGGTTTGCATTATTAATGTCATAAATGCTGTGTCAGCGGCAAACAGTGACAACATGTAGCAGTATCTGGGGGTTAAGTACCACAATGTGGCTGTTGCAGTCGCTTTGACCTTATTCTCATAGCTTTTCCACATAAAATGATTTATGTTATTGCTGAGTGACCTCGAAAACTTTACAATTCTTTCCCTGTTTATGTATTTAAAGCTGCCTAACAGTACAATGGAAATGGATGATTGTGGAAAATATGCTTTATCATATTTCCTTGTTCTGAGATATGGATTGTAAAAGCTGATTTATTATGACTGTAACCGAGTATATTTTTCATCCAAATAAGAAGTTGTGTCTGCAATATGTATGCCGCTATGCTAACTGTTATTTTTGGTTTGCAACACACCAGTAAATTGTTTTAGAGAAAGGAGACACACTTCCCCTGCTCTACCTAAGTCACTGCATGCATGAGTGTCTGCTCATTAAATCACTTCATCAAGTTTTTGCACGAGTGCATTACTCACTCTTGTTCTAACATCTCTACTGCACATCTCCTAGTACCTTCATCCAGATGATGTCTGCCACCCAGCCGAGCTGCTCCTCCCTCTTCTCACAGCAGAAATGCCTGAGGAGGGAAAGTTCACTCACATCAGTCACTGATTTCCACCTCATTATTTCACACTTATTTTAACCAGGTGACTGGATTTTGTGAGCCACAGCAATGGACATAGTTCCCCCGACTGCTGCAAACAGACTTTACAAGAGGCAGGATGGTTGCCATTATTTCTGGTGTCTGCTAATGTACTAATGTATGCTGTTATTAAAACCTTCCCAAGACAAATTTGTGAGTAAATAACATGGACTAAAACTGACAATGTAACAAGGTCCTTTTGTCTTTGGCATGCACTGAGTATCTGTCAAGCAATACTCAAGCTGTTTTCTGCTCTTCTTCAAATCTAAAAGACATAATTACTTTTTAAAAAGTGGCCCTGACACCGGCGTCACATCATTAGCAAGAAAGTACAGTATATGAAAAAAGGCTAAATGTGAACATCAACACAAAAACAAGGGCAATGCTGACTGACAGTATTTTTAGTGTGTTAGCGTGCTAATATTTGTTAATTTGCACTAAACATGTGACAACAGGTCAAATAAATTAGATATATCAGTGTAGACCAAAAACTGCTAGTATATGAATTTATATACTACATACAGTACATCTGCAAGTTCATATGGAAAAAATAAATAGTATCCCATACAGGTACATATAGCAGCAGATGCTTTGACTACATACAAATATTGACTTTAGTGCTCAGTTTCAGGACAAACAGGACAAAAATGATTCATCTGCAGACGGTAAATGCAGCGCGTGCCTTCAATACAAATAGAAATTACATTAAAGAGTGAAACTACTGTATATAATTCACTTCCTAACAGGCTACCAGACAGCAGGCTCTTCACTTCACTGATGTTCTCAGTACTAACCCACATAGGTCACTACAACGCACTTTAAATTATTAACTCTGCCACTAGATTCTTTCTGTTTTAGAGATATTTTGAATACAACGTGTAAAAGTCACACTCATCAATTATTGAACTGGAGAACTTCTCCACTCACCATTGATGTTTATCAGTGTAGACTGTGAAGCCCCAGCTGTTGAAACGAGAAGGACATGGGTCAGATTTTGGGATTTTGTTTTCACAAACTGAAGCTTACAGTGTCCTGCACACTAATTTAATTTAGAGCCAGAGGTTATAAATATGTTTTTGTGAAACAGCAATTGGGATTTTAAAGTATCTAACCCAACAATAAAACAACAAAAACTAAATCTTGGTGATATTTTTAAATACGGCATCAAGTCATTATCATTTCATTAAAATGCAAAGAGGTATAAAACAACTAAGGTCAGGTCCTGTGGGAATTTATTGAGTTAACCAGTGCAGTTCCAGCCCACACATTTATGCATGGGCAAAATTTGGTTTGCTTTGGGTCAAAGTATACAATACATAAAGTACATGCTGCTCACCTATAAACCTTAAAGTACATTTTGTTGGGAGAGATAATAAGGATAACCACCTTTATTTGGCCAAGTATGTTACACAGGAATTTGTTTCCGGTACAGAACCGAGGCAGCCATCTGCGACGCCAACACACATCAATGGCTCTAACCATCGGGGGCAACTTGGGGGTTCAGCGTCTTGCCCAAGGACACGTCGACATGTGGACTGCAGGCACCGAGAGTCGAACCCTAACCTTCCGGTTGGGAGACAACTGCTCTACCCACTGAACCACAGTTGCCCCCACAATTCAAAAGATGCAAAAGATACTCGATCTGTAAATGCAGTGGGCAAACTCACCTACTGCATGTACAGTACAGTAGATAATCACATATGAATACAGCTAATTGTGTGACGCTACAAGCAAAATAGGTAACCGTCTGCTCACATTAAAAGCATTTATGCGTCTGATTGAATTACACTGCACAGAGGCAGTATAAGTTATAAGACCACCTTCCTGAAGAATACAAAACCTTTCACAGCTGTGGCTGAACAGGAGCAGTGAAATAGGGGAAGAACAAAGTGAAAGAGGGGGCAGAGATGGAGAGGCTGGAGCCTGGAGCGACACTCCTGTGAGTTAAAGCCAACCGATCCAACCCTGCAGTGGGCCACTCACAGACAGACCTCTGCCTAATGAGGTACTGGAGCGTCGCCTCTCCTAACCCTCTCACTATGAGTCTCTCCGTTCTCCTCAGCACTCTGTCTTTATTTCTTTATTCACTGTATCACTTTCTCCCATAACCCACTCAACAGTAAATCTGTGAATCCATGCTGTATCATGCTTTCCTTCTGTCTCTCTTATCCACTTTTTCTTCCCTGAAGGACTACCTAATGCAGACAATTGCTTGCTGGACTCATTTTTCAAGCTCCCTCAGTCTTGAAATTCTGATCTGGGTAAAATTATGAGGAATTACAACAGGATAATGTGAAATATAGGGTTTGACTTCTCAGCAGTTTGCTTTTTTCATTCTGTTTGTCATAAATTATACTGAAGATCATTAAAATAAAACCATGGCAACAATGTTTTGTATCTGGAGGAACTTATTTTGATAATTTGTGTTTGTTAAAATGCAATTCCATCTAATGAATTTCATTTCAGTGAAAAATAAGATAGGGTCAGGAGTGTCTTGGGTTTCTGCTGGTGCCACAGAACTTTGAGGCAATATAAAGGACAATCTATCTTTGGGGACTAATAACTCATACGCATGCACAAACTTAAAGAAACACACTCAGCTGCAATAGTAAATTATCAGTAGTTCACTTAATAACACATACTAGGGTTTGCTGAGAATGTGCAGTAGTTGAGAGTCACCATGAGTCACCATTGTTATGAAGCTGAAACAAAGATTTACGTTGGAAAAATTACAAAAAAAAAAATTGTTTGGCTTAATGCAGTATTTATTGCACCATAAAATATGCAAGGAGGGACTGGAAATTTAAACTAATGGCCACTAAAACTGGCTCATAATTGTTGATTGACCACTGTGGCAGAGGCAGCTGTGTCTGTAATTTAACATCTAGGATAAGCAGGTATAAAATTTGTGGCAGTGTTGTTTTATTGGCCGCACACAGACCAAGCCACCAGAGGAGGGAAGAGAGCCATAGTATACGACTGTGTCTCTTCCTATTATCAACATTTCAGAAATATCCAAATGACAATGAAAACCCTGTCAGTGATGGAAGCACATAAAATTGCAGCCAATGAATAAATGCACATAAAGTGCACTTTACAGCAGCTCCCCTTTCTAAAATAAATTGAAAACAAAATATGCTATAAGACTAAATCCTTTTTTCCAGGCATTTTGCAGCTTATACCAGTTTCAAACCTCTGCGTTATGATTAAAGCAGCCAATCATATATGGCAGTTATTCAGATAGCATTTGTATATTTACAGCAGAAATTGTCTGACACACACATGTATTTTACTTATTTTCTTTACACTATGGGCTGACACACACATGCATTTTACTTATTTTCTTTACACTATGGGAAAAATATATGCACATTCAATACTGGTTATGGAAACAGCATGTTTCCATAACTCATGGTCCATTTACTGGCTTCTTCCACATGTGAAGGTGAGAATGTGACGGTAATGGCTAAAATGGAGTTTAGTTTAAGGAAGCTGTTTAAGTTCATTTTGAGCTAAAAGTGTATTTGTAACACCTTTTATTGCTTATATACTGTATTTGCCTCAAAGTAAAAGAGTGCGAAGTTAAAGTTTCCAAATACATTTCTTGATTTAAATTTCACTGTGTCTTGGCTAATGTATCAACAGTATTAGTGAAAACATCGGGCAATGCAATATGTGCTGCTGAGATGATACTTTGGGTCGTGTTCTGCTATAAATCTCCCCTCATTCACACACATTCAGGGTTAGGATAGAGGCCATGTATGCAAAGACACTAGAGGTTTATAAAGCACAGTCTACCTGGTTGGAGGTTTGAGCTTTTTCTTCAAACCAAGGTAACATTTCACAGACTTGAGCTGGACCGCTTTCTCTGCTTTAGTGCTCTGAAAAAAAAAAAGACATTTGGATGAATAAATGAAGAAAACTCTTTAAATTCAAGTTAGCTACATAAATCTAAATAAAATAAATGCCAACACAGAATCTCTGCCATTTCATAGTTGCACAAAGAACAAAAAACAAAGTAGAAGAGAATAAAACAAACCACACAGCATCTGACCCTTTTTTATCTCAACCCACCACCCACCCTGCTCCTTCTTCCAACATAATTTGCACTAAATACAGACCCGGCATGAACGGAGGAGGCTGAAAAATATCAAATAAATTTCAATAACACTTCTAATTTTCTTTGGATTTACACAGTAATTAACCACATTCTTGTGCAACCTGATATTTAGAAAAGCTTCACACACAACAGCACCCCTCCATTTTTCTTTTCCCTAATATTTTCCCCTCCCACTGCCAGAGTTGCTGCACCTCCATCAATTATTAACACTTCTTCATGCTGCCTTACTGGTCCCGTGTTTCAACTACAGAAACGTGCTGAGATGAAAAGCCCTCCAGGGACCTCGGGCCTGCTGGTCCTCTCTGAATCACACACTGTGCTCTTCCTTTCTTGAAAGACAGTGAGAAGGCTGCTGCTATCATTGTGCTTTATTCTCCTATGTAAGACTGGGAACCCCGAGACAGACACGTCGCCACGGATATAAAGCAGGGAGAGTTTGGTCTGTTTGCTTGCAGTTAGGCTCCGTTCTAATCCATTTTAGTTTTCTCAAGCAGTTCTGTAACCTTTTAAATTCCCCCGCGGTACAAGGCACTCTCTGCTCACACGATACTTTGTGTTTGCATGCAAAAAACCCAAGGTGGCAAGTGTTGACACTAGATATGGCAGTAGATTAAGCCAAAAATAAAAGTATACTTGCTTTGATATCTCTGTAGAGCAGCAGCGTCTCTCCACGTAATAGAACATATCTGTCCTGGAATTTGTGTCCCGACAGTAGTTTGGAGGATCCATCGCTGAACTTCAAATAGTCGCCTTTTCTAAACTGCTTTAGGCTTTCTAAAACAAAGTGAACTGGTGCTGAAATGATTAGTCAGCTTATCTACCGATGCTTTATTCAACATCGATTTTGATAAATGATTAATTACAGTGCATCATTTATGAAGCTAAACACCAACAATGAGCCATTTTCGGCTTTTCAATGTCATGGTTTGACTACCTATTGTGTCTTATGCTTTTTTATGCTTTCCAACACTTGTATACCACTGCAAACTGGAAAATCTGCAGGTTTTGAAGTAATGTTTGGATAAAAAAAAACAAAGAAAAAAACATCTAAAAATTCATTTTTTATGGTTTTGTGCCATGAGTAGCATACTTTACCTTTCCCATCAGCCACTCTTCTATCCCCTGCAAACTTCTTAATAACAAGAAAAGCAGAGCTCGGGCAGTCCAAGGAACTCCACTCCAGCACCTGCTCAAGAATCTTCTCACTGTGGTGCAAAGGTCGCTCTGTTAAAAATAGAAGACCTTGTGTCAGAGAGAGGGGAATGACTAGCGGGTACATCTGCGAGGAAATAGCAATGGTCACAAAAGTCAACCACCACAATAAAATCCTTCCATCTCCAGGCATTACATGAATTATAAATCCATAAAGCAAACTCACAACCTCAAATCATGAAATCCATGGCTAATTCCAATTAACCAAACAACAAAATGATGTTGTTGTTCTCCCCATTTTTATCACAGAGCAGTTTAATTTATCTCCAGCATATCAGGGCCTGATTTAAACAACACACTCATGTGCAAAATAGACCTATTATCTCTTTCTAATTGGTGAACAGGGTACATGCTATCAGCCAAGAAAAACAGTAGATAATTTGTGTACTACCACTTCTGCTCTGATGCCTCCATCTCTACACTCCCCTGTTTTTCATAACCTAAGGAGGTAAGAAGAGACACAGTGGCATAACTTATTCATAACAGCAGGCTTATCTTCTTTCTGGAATCTCTGCAGACCCAGGCCATGGAATTAGTTCCTCATTTCCCAACAAATATTAGCTCCCATTTTCTGCCTATTGTCCTCGATAACAGTGTTTATCTGTAGCTATCCTCCAAAATGGCTAATTAACGCACTTTCCCTCCCTTCTTTAGAGGTTTTATGAGCAAAACCTGTCACGCTACTGCTTTCAAAATAGCTTGACTGTTTACTCTTCCACAGACATATTGTC
>NW_018127992.1:1051801-1086247 GCF_001952655.1 Monopterus albus
CTGAACCGTCAGCAAATATATTCAGTATTCCACACACCTTCATTTTTAGAAGAGGACGGCGTGTCCTCTGTAACTTTGTGAGGAGAAAAACAAACATGAGAGCGCGGCGTAAACTCCCAGTGAAGTGGTGAAAAGTGCACGGGGACCACCAACTTAGCAATTTTGCGACAAAGCTCAACTTTGACTTCCCCTTGCACGCCACTTTCTGTGGTATGATCAAATGTGTGTGGCGAGAGGTGCTATATCCATGCATATTAATGCAAGATAAGGTGGGTCAGCTCCCTAGGTCAGTCATGCAAGGAAGATGAAGGCAGTTCATGACATATGATGGTAAAGATGATTAATTATGTGCATATCATGAAAACTGACAATGCTGGGCTAATTTCTCAGTCTGCTTCCATGCTTACACACACTGGTTCATTAGAGAAATATCATAATTTTCTAATCACAACATCCTTAGATGACAGAAAGTATGATCTTTGCATGTGCCCTGAATGAGAGCAGCCATGTTTTGCTTGTGGACAAGCAACTAACTGGAGTAGGAGAGGTCAAATAGTGATGTTCCCAGAGATGCTCTGCTAGTTGATTAAAATAAAAATGTTTCTTTACATTCTATAAAGTGGTAATTAGTAAAGAGGGTTTACTGTGTAAGCTTGATTTATGCCACAAAAAATTTCAGTGTTGATTTAATTGCATCACAATGCAGTTGAGTTCCATGGGTTTAAGTCTACTGAGGAAGCATTTGCACAGCATGAAAGGTATTCTTATTAAAGTAAGAATTTAGCTGCAACAAGTAGATAATGTTGAAAACAAAGCAATAAATTTAACATCTGTAGATACATGTTCCAAGTAATCATCATCAGTGTGCTTGGCCCAGTGGTCGCTAATGAAAAATATGTAAGAGAAAAAGGTCAAGAGCCAATAATGATCAATAACTGACCACAATAAATAGTGGGACATTATCATCAGACATGAATCTGTCTGGTCTAAAAGCTTCTAAGGAACTAAAGTTGCGTACATGGCACTGAGAGTACTAGGTGTTGATATGTGTTAATGTTCCATGTACGCATGAAACATCGTGTCACACCTGGTAATTACCATCTCCGCCAAGGAGCCTAGGGTTCAGTGTGTGTGTTTGTTTGCTCTTTAGCAGGATTATGGACAAACAGCTGGATGGATCATCAGCATACTTGGTACAGACATTAGTTGGGACCAACCCTACCTAGAAGGGAATAAATTGTGGCTGAGAAAGGTCAAAGGTCACAAAAAATAATTTAAAAAAATAAAATCACAAAACCCCCTATCTTTAACATGGGGCAAAATTTTAGAAACTCATATCTGTCAGACTGAAAACACCATTTAACACATATTTTCTGTCATAACTTCACCTGTAATGAAGGTAGAATCCTGAAATGTTCAGATAAGATGCGCACTATGACAGCCCATCACACCCTAAAAGATCATCTAAATCTGATCTGGATCAAGGATTTTAGGACAGATATTGTGTTGTTCTGGATCCCATATTTGACAAAGGGGCTCATTTGCATGAGTGTTGTTTCCATCACCTCTACCTGCTCCTGAGGATGCTTTTAAAGAAAGTGCAACAATGTCTCTGCCTCTGTGCTTTCTGGCTTAACTCCACCCTTGCATTGTTTGTTTCAAATATCAGTGGATCAGCAGAAAACAGCTTTTAAGGTGAAGGAATACAAGGTTCATAAGCACTGAAGTCATTCCACAGAGCGATGCTCCCTTGTTTGAGACGTGGAGAGATAAAACTCACTGTTCAGTATTTCACAATGGAAAAAGTTGAGATTAGAGAAAAATCTGGAAAAACAACATAATGTATGCAGCAGAAATACTTTTTTCCCTTTCCTAGTTTGTTTTTCATCTTGGGGCCCCTAAGAACTAATCTCCAAGCCCTTGGAGGGTTGCGAGCACCAAAGGGGGAAACAGCTGGTCATTTGACTTAAAACACATCTTTGATTCTTTGTGATGACTTGCGATTGAACAACTGCATCTAATCTCGACTAAGCCTCTGATTGGTGGAGAAAATCCTAGGTCACTGTGTGAAATGCTGTGTTCCCAGGATGCCTTGTGATTTGAATCAATATTGTGACAGGAGGAAACCCCTTGTACCTAGCTCTCCATTCTCAATGACTTCAAAGGTGGTCCAGAAGTCATCAGCGGTGAAGGTGACATTCCTCATACTCAGTGTGGATTCTGCAAGCTCCAAAGACCTCATGCTGGGAGAGACCTGCCGCAAACACAACAAACAGATAAATGCATGCCTAGGCACACAACAAAATGAACCAAACTAAGTAAACACATCCTGCATCTAAAATCTTAAACCAGCTCTTTTGGCCGACACCACTGCCTTCAGCCATCGCTGCCTTTGAGGAGCCATTCAATATTTAACATAAAACATTTACTGCATATAACATTTGACTGGCAGTCAGTTTACAGAGCATTAAATACTTCATCTATGTCAAGTTATTAGGAGTGACTGAACTAAGCAAGTGTGCTACCTTACTACACAGAATGAAAACAGGGTGTTAAAAGTCGAACTGTGCTGCTGAGTGCTCCCCAGCCCCGGTGCTACCGCTGCTGCCGACCTATGAAAGGAATCCATAACCTACAGCGGCCTGGACACCTTGAAAGCCGCTATTACTCACACAATTAAATCAGACGTTTCTTTGATTAGTTCGCTTTTGATTTATTTCAGTGGCGGTAATCCCATCAGGTTAAACCACGAATGTCTTGGCCCTATTCTATCAACATCTCCACCTCTCATTCTGCCCACCATCCCTCATTCTTCCTCCTGCTTCACCCCACACTCCATCTCCTTCGCTCTCCCTCTCCTTTTTCACCTTTCCACCAAAGGACCTAAGGGAAAGCACACACACACAAACACGTATGCCTGTCGAGAGTACACACACACTTATACCTTGATTAAACAGCAGTTCTCTGGCTCTCTCGTTTCCAGGTACACCTCGAAGATCAAGTCCCCAGCTGGAGAGAACTGGGGAGGGAGAAAGAAAGTAGTAAAAATATATAGTTAGAGAGATCAGCTGAATTACAAAAACAACACAGCTGGATTAATTGGCTTTTCTTCTAAATTCCTCCTCCAGTGTGGCATGAATCTAAATGCTGAAAAGTGAGAGAAACAGTGAGAGGATTTGTGAAACGAAAGGTCGTTTAAGAGCTGCAGGCAAACTAAACTCAGCGGCATTAATGGAACGCCAAACCTGGCTAAATAAAGTAGAAATGTGTGAGACAGACACTTCTAAAGGTGGAAGCGCAGGGTGCAGTTTCACCTGCACCGTATTTGTATAGCACTTTCCTTAAACCAGTTACAAAGTGCTTTCACAAAAGACATGAGAGACAGGCAGTCCGTGGAAGTGCTAATCCAGATCTAGAAAATTAACAAGTTAGTTTTCCTTTGGCACGTTAATGTGCAGGTGACCTGGTGGGAGCTCAGAGAACTATAGCATGATGAGAGGGAGGAAGCCACTTCTAACTCTTGTGGCCCTAAAATAACAAAAATTACAGTCATTCAAACAATGGCGTCAAAGCTGTAATTGTGAAAGTGTCACAATCAGATATGGGGTCATATATTCGTTTGCTTAGTACACTTTTCATTCTACTTCTTCATTGTTATATGATGGGAGGAAGACCAGGCACAGACCAGGCACAGTGGAAAAACTTAAAAGCAAAAGGAAAGACAGGTAATAAATGGAAAAACTAAAAAGCAAAAGGAAAGACAGGTAATAAAGATATTGACAAGTTGCTGGAGAAGAAAGCAAATGCAACAAAAAGAAGTGTGAAAATAGTTTGGGGCTAATGGGGAGACTGCCCAGAAGCAAGTAAGAAAAACAGTAATGTTCCATTCCAAATGAGGGCATTTCTAATCTTTACCAAAGTCATACTCTCTCTGCACTCGCCCTGGCTGTAAATGCAAGTATTGATTTTGAAGTGCCACTTCTAACTTGCAAGGCATGACACTGCCTTGCACCTCATTATATCAATGATTTACTTACTCCCTAAGTCTAGCCATAGTGTCCCACTTGCAGGGTGCAGGTCTCCTTATCACTCTGCCTTTAAAAGGAAACAGATGAGGTCAGAACCCTCACCTGCAGGACCCAAGTTCCACAAGACAATCTAGCTGCAAATGTCAAAAGCTGTGTTTTCAGCACAGACTTCATCCTTTACTTGTACTCCTACCTTCCGTGTTTGGCAGCAGTAAGAGTACTTAAGTTGTAACTTTCAGACAGTGAGCCAAGCCTTAGCTCCCTTCAGCGCTTCAGGATTTCCACCACATTTCAACACCAACGTTGGTCCATAAACATTAAAGAGAGCACAAAAGCCAAAGTTTGTGTGGCTTTAACTAGTAAAGGCATGCACAAAAAGTTCAAAATACATTGGAGAGTCAAAACATATCTGTCTGCCATAACTTATTTTCTCTGCATTCAGACAGTTCTGGTTTTATTTGTTTAGGTTTCAGACAACAGTCTCTCAGACTTAGGTTGATTGGCTTCCAAAAATATGACAACTGTGAATAGCCGTTCACAGTCAGATATCAGGTTGTGGCACTATTTTCAGAATAAAAATAACTCTGACATTTCTGAGCTTGTCAAGTGATTCATTTCTATGAGACAAGACTGTACAGGATGAATGCTTGTCGGTTGAGAATCATCCAACACCAGCTTCATGACTGGCTTTTATTAACATCAAGAAATGTATTTTTGTCAAACAACCTTCAGCTAAGCTTCAGCAGATCTTTACATCATTGCAATAGTCCATTGATGCAGCTTATACAAAACTGAGCCACATACAACTATAAATAAACTGTCCTCACGCATCAACTGAAGCCTCTGTGTGTGGCAAAGTGCATTTTTATCAACTACTATTAACTTATTGAGGTGGTTCTTCAGGCTGAGTGCTACCAGAATGAAATGGGTGAATATGATGGACATTTCAGGTTACAACTTTTAATTTTCACTTCATGTTTCACTTCCAAATCAGCAGTTGCCATGACTGGGCTGGGTTGCTCTGGAGCTTTTGTTCCATGGATCCTGCAGACACCGTTGTAAAGCTTTCGAAATGTGGCCTCTATAATGAACCCAGTGAGCGCGACGTTATCTTAACTGATCTAAAGGTAGTGTTGGAAATTCATTTCAGAAGCATGTTTTGTTACATTTCATGACATTCTCTTTTCATCTCAATGGCAGTGATTACATTAAAAGCACTGACAACAAAGAACAAAATCTGTCATCTGTGGCAGCACCACGGCTGGAAAAAAAAAGCCTGATCAATAACTTGACTCATTCCGAGCAAAGCCGTTGGCTGGCCTACCAGCCTGTCAACCTACTTGTGCACACTCTGCCTTTGCACTTGCACTTGCACACTGAATGAGACAAGAGTCTCCCACAAGCAGAGGCAGACATGTTACCGCTGTTTCTATAGCTAAAGCTAGCGAGCTATTGCACAGAAGGAGCCCACAGCAGCTTTCGGTCGCAAGCAGAGGCCGTATTTGAGAAGGTTACAACTAAAAAGAAGTTGAATGCTGCAAGAAGTAAAACCAGAGTTAACATTGGTGTGGCTTTTAAACCACGGTGAGCAGAGAACAAATGGGGCTGAAAAGTGACGCCATGGTGGCCGCATTTCTGCTGGACCAGGTAATTATTATTTTTTTGTTTGTTTTGGGGGGGTAGTCAGGCAGTGTGTGTTGCAGTGTGTTTTGGTGGCGTGGCTTTGGAGAGAAGTCAAAGGAAAAGGGTGGGATTTCTATGGCTGTGCAATCCTTGTGCCCCACAGCAGCAGACGTGTTCTAAAAGCCCACAGACAAAGCGTAAAGAAGGGGAGTGGGGAGCGAGCAGAACGAAGCAGGCATAAACAACTTATTTCAGATTTCAGCAGCTGCAAGTTTAAATTTTTTTTCTCCCCAGTTATCTGAAACTGGTGTGTTTTCTCGTCTGAGGCATCCAGGCATAAAGTGCCTGCTGTAAAGGTTAAAAGGAACAAAGCCCTTTTTATTCACCCGCCTGCTCCTGCCTCCTTCACCTTCCCCTTATCCTCCCCTCCATCCCCTCCTTTTTTGCCAGAAAAACAGAAAACCTGTGATTTCCATTTGGGTCCTGTGGGTCGACTTACCGTGGCGTCCTTCTTTTCGTTCCAGCGTGTGATGAAGCTATTCTCTCTCTCCATCTGTTGCACCTGGTCTTCATTGACCTGTCAGAAACAAAAACAGAGGTGCACACACATCACTTCAAGCTTGACCCCAAAAAAAACTTTCCGATCAACTTAACTACATGTGAGAAACATTAAATTGCTTGATAGAATTGTAAGACCATTTTTGATGTTCGTATTAATTTCAGCACTTAGATATGAGCTGTGGAAGATTAAACCAGGAGAAAGGTATCACATGCAAACTGCAGAACTGACACTTGTAAAACTAATTTCGAGGGGGGAAACCTCGCTACAAGTGCTTGACACAGCGCAGCACCAGCCGAGCTCTTTTCTTTCACAAAGCCCTGTGTGGGAAATGACATTTGTATCTCAACTTTTCTTTAACATTTCATTTTCTGGGAAGGATTTGCTTTGTTAAAGTTATACAAATGGCAAAGAAGACTGAGGGAGGGAAAAAGACTCCTCACAACCTCATTGTGTGTGTGTTTAGGCCTGATAACGGGCCCCATCGACAACATCCGGCGCTTTAATTAGCGATACGTCTCACCCGTTTTATGTCACAGTGTGCATATTTACTGCTATTGGGCTTCTGATTGGTTTGGGTTTAATGGCTATTTGTCATGCGAATGATGGCGTCCCAAGCTGATTTGGAGTCAATGCTCCTTCCTTAGCATTCCACTAGGAATTAGAAATCACTCTGCGCTGCCTATCCCATAAGCCAGACAGGTCTCCAAGGGTAACACTGATCCCACACCCCCACCCCGTCCGCACAACAGCAAAGTCAAACTTATTGGAGATTTGGCAGCAGCACTTCTGCTCCCTTACTTCAGCAGATGGTTGAAAGTAAGAGAGTGTAACTAAAGTCGCGCCTGCTTGGTTTAGATGTGCAATATGGTAATATCTGAATGGTTTAAATGTTTTTTCAATGGTTACTGTTCACTGATTGGAGAGTCATTCAAAAACAGTGGAGCCAAGTACATGGGAGTGGATGTACCAACCCCTTTCCTACAATGAAATATCTTCTCGATGACTTGGCCAAAAAGCTACAAGTATTGATAAATAAACCTGGGCAGTACAGTCATGAATACATAATAGAATATACTGTAAATTACGGAGGTAAGTATGTGTCATGTACAATATGTACTGCAGTCATTTTTGTACTGTAATGTCAGAATGTCAATACACTATAGAGAAAGAGTCATAACTGCTGCGCATCATCACTTGTTTTGGATAAAAAGATCACTGTAGTCAACTTATGAAAACAGTTGTATAATGTCTTTTGTGGCTCATGAAGAAGCTTTGTCTGTCTACACATGATGTAAGCTCAGTATAAAGTGTAGGTCGCCTGTGTTTTGGCATTGAACAACAACAATGATCCTCGGGTTGTTTCTTAGTCAGAATGGTGGTCCCAGTGTCACAATTGGGTAAAAATCCCCCGCAGTAGATACAATCACAGCTAATGTTAGTTATGTAATGGCATAAAAACAAATAATCAGATTGTCCAGTCATATTTTACCTTCTCTTATTTTTTCGTGAAGTTATGTTGCTATCATCAAATTGCCTCCTCACTTATTAACCGAGTTATAAGCCTGGCACAGTTTTTGCCTCAAGCCAAAGATGTCCCAACCATGAATTGTTATCTTTTAGTCCAAGGTGACCTGGTTTTTTTTTTTATATAATCTGTGTTTTCTAGAAACGTGTCATGCCTGTGTGTGCACAATACAGTCGGCTCTCATGTCTGTTCATTCTACCAGCAATAACCTGAGCAGAACGGTTTTCTTTAAAAACAAATTTCATGATGCGTGTTAATGCAGTAAAAACTAGATGTAATCCCACTTACTGGTGGAAGACCTCCATCATGCAAGCACACTTAGTCTACTGTCAACTTCCTCATCGTTTCCCAATCATTTCCTGTCCACTTTCGTCAAATGACAAAAATATACTTTGACTTACACTGAAGAGTGTGATGTAGTTACTGATGAGGTCACAGACCACGCTAATTTCCTGTGGGGTTTGTCCACGAGTCTGGAACAAGCAGGATGAGAAGGCGGAGGCCAGTTTTTCACTTGGCATGTGGTTGAGGTGGGAACACTGTTGAATCCTGAATCACAGGCAGAGAAGTGTTTAGAAAAAAAAACAAAACGTATGTACCTACATCAAGAACAAATAGCTCATATCTCTTTCAGCACACCTTTCTCATGCCCACACATAGTGTACAGTCAGACACAGGCACATGCAGGATTTAATGAAACGCTAGGCCTCAGTCCAAATTCAGCTAAGGGCAGTAAAGTCTTCTCCAAACAGTCAACATCATTAACGTAATGCAGCTAAATCCCAACTATTCACTACAGGTTTCTGAGGGAATGATGTGCAATATCAGTGGAGACATTTGTATGTGAGTGTAACTGTAGGCCTGTGCAGAAGGCTGACACTACGCAGTGTATGTGTGCATTACTAAAAATCATCAGCACTGCAAATGGCTGAAACGTATGATTTTCAAAACAAGACATAGACAAGGGGCAGAGGTGGAAAGTACTACGGACCTCAACTGTGTGTGTGCAAATAGCCTAAGTTCTAAATAATGAGTCACTCAGTTTGTCTTACTGGGAAAATGCCAACAAATAGTACAAACAACGTGGAGCTGATTCATCATTTTCAAGTCAAGGGCACTGTTGCGCCAGGGACAAAAAAAAACAAACAGCCATTTCTTTCTCAGCTTAGATACACAAAATGTACAGAACACAACCTGATTGATAAGAAAAAAGTATCGCACGTATAGGAGCAGAGGGGAAAGTGGGTCATTAGCAGAGCAGAAGGGACAACACGCTAATCAGCAGGTGACAAACAGCAACCCTAATGTTGCTCAGGGCACAGGACCTTTGAGCATCACAGCACATCTGTGATGCAGTGTGGCGTCTGTGCTGCTACACCTGTTCTGTCAGGCACAAGTCCAATCAAAAATGTGATTAAGACAAAGGCCATTTTGAAATTTTGGTTGGTGTTTTATTACAATATAATGAATCATTTGGCAAAAAAGGGTGCAGTGTACAAATAAATCAGTCTCTTTACTCCACTGAGTGCTGTCAAGTTACTGCAACAGTGTCCAGTGGCTGTAGTGCTGTCTGTCTAATTTATTGAATTGCTTGTTTATTCAAACCATGTGAACTTTATAACACAAATGCCTCTTTCAGCTAATTTACCTTGAAAGGGACCTTGAACCTGAAATAGCGCCAACACACAAGCTCTGAAAGTGTCTGCAGTGTGTACCTGTAGAGATGCTGCAGCAGAGCGTTGAGGGTTGACCTGTTTATCTTGGGCAGACTCTCTATGAAGGTGGAGTACTTCTTTACTCTCTGCCTCTCCTCCTTCTCATCTACACAACCACACAGATGAGAACTGCTGCATATAATACCACATACAACAAACTGAGACACGCCCATGGGGACAGAGAAAATGAGCAACATACTGTACTTTTTAAATCATTTGGAATAATGTCTCTACTGTCCAAAGACCATGAATATTGTAATGCTACAAAGCATAAAACAAGACGCGCATTACTAGACTTCATCTTTTCACTACCTATGCTACTGTAAAGAACCTATGCTACCGTTTCCGCTCACATACCCAGAGTTGACACCCAGTATGGATAGAGCTCCTTGGTGAGCAGTGCGTCCTCTGCTTGGGATAAGAAGTTCTTCAGGGTGTCTGTCACGTCCTCAAGGCGGTGCTCAGTCTCCCTCAGCTTGACGTTCCGAGCGTTGTGTGTGAAATCCTGCAGGAGTAGGGCGACTCGACCAGGGTCCCCGGGCCTCTGGTAGACCCCCTCCTGGCATAAGCCTGGTTACAAAGCCAAAAAACAGATAGATAGATGGGTTAATAAAAGACTGACAGATTCATTTATCCTAAAACCCATAACTTTATCACATCTGCATCATAAAGTCTGTCTGATGATTAATACCTTGCAAATGTGTAGTGCCTGCAACAGAAAGTGTCAGTGCATATTTTTCTATATGATTAAATACAATTACAGGGCATTAACCAACCTTATGGACACAACAACATTACATAAGAACATTTGCATCTAAATTACAGAGAATAAAATTGTCAGAGCGAGGCAGATTAACCTGTACCACTTTACAGTTTCAGTTAAGTCTACTTTAGCGCCAGTTCCTCATTACACTGCACACTACTTACCATGCTACTTTAAGTGCCCTTTATACATTTATCATGCACTGATGTAATAGTGTAGTGAAAAGTTTGACTTCATTTTCTCCATTTCTAAAAACGAGAGATAGAAAAATGTCACAGCATAGTGATTCTAGACCTCACTAGAAAGCACAGAGTTCTCATCACAGTGCAGAGTACTGCATGAATCAGCTCCTCAAGGGGGGGGGGGAGAAAAAAAAATCACAATAATAATCCTGCAGAACTTATTTTCTAAAACTTTTCTGCCTGTGTATTTAATGCAACTTACCATACTGAGTGACAAAAGCAATGCAGCTGTCGACTATAATAGGGACACCATTTTTAGTTAGCTGTTGGTCGCTGAGGGCCTTGCCATCTGTGCCGGCAGCCAGCGTGATGGCAGTGTGCCACAGTGTAAAGTCCATCTTGCTGAAGCCATGGATGTAAACTGTTCTATTAAAAAGACATGAAAAACATCATTGCTAATGAATCTAATTTCCAGTAACAATATGGTGTTTTATATTTTGAGACCTAAAGTTGTTTATATGTTTGGAAAAGCACTGCTAAACCAACAAGATTAAAGGAATCCAAATATACAGAACACACGTCTACAAACGAGCACCAGCGTCCCCTGAGGTTTGATCAAAAACACACGAGCGAACAGCAATTAAAGGAGTACGCACAAAGCCTTGCTGTGTCACTCCAAAACTGTTGGTGTGTGTGAGGGCTATGATGTGATGGTGCCGTCTCACCTCGTCTCTCCAACTGAAGCAGGCAGCTAGGTTTAATTACCTCGGGTGGGTACAGTAGGTAAAGTGTCTTCTGACTAACAAGACTAAGACGGAATCAAAGCTAACTGCGTTGCATAATGCATAGAGCTGCTGTATCACAAATCCACTGCCAATTAGCACACCTTTTTTTTTTTCTTTCAAAAGACTGACATACCTTCTGCCCTCCACCATCAGCAGCACTTGGATCTTGTCCTCACCCTCGGTATGTGTGGAGACAGCTGGGGGGGTAAAGGGCAACGAGTTGTAGTAAAAATGCTGGCTCCTAAACTGTGTCCATTCAAAAGAGCAAATGCGCTAATGCAAAGTAATGTGTTGGCAACAGTTTAGAATTGACATTTGCAGTTGTTCGATCTCTGCCAGAAGCACAAAGTCATAGAAGCTTTCACCATGAAACAGAGAAGTGGATGCATTCATCACCCGTCACTGAAAGGTCTCCGTTCTCTTACGCATTCATTTACGTTTTAAGACAATTACGGCAAATAATACACAGCACAATATGTCTAGACATGTCTGACTAGTCTTTTCAAATGTGTAGGCATATAGTGGCTAGAAAAGTCAGGGAAAGGTACAGAAGTGGAGAATGCCAAATGCCTTCTACCGGAGTTAATAGCATTTTCTTGACGTGGGAAATGAACTCAGTTTTTGTGCCACTGACTTTCTGAAGCTGGTGTAAACAGAGACAAGCAGGTGCAAACAATAAAACTTTACATAAAGTTGGTCTAAATGCAGCCAAATAAATGTACTAAGAGCAGTAATGAGTTTTTTGTCATTCATCTGTTCAATCAATCTTTTCTGAAAGGACAGAAAAACTGGGTTAAGGAACTTGAAAGCTCTTCTGCAGGATATAAATCCATATTGTACAATTTGCTGCTGTATCTATGGACCGATTTTATTTATTTTTTATTTACTGTATACTTTAAATGGATAATCTTACAAATCATCACATCACAGAAAAAGCAACCTTCTCTATTCCCTCTGCCAAACACCACAGCCTGCTTCTGTAGTGAACACGCCAATCAATAGTCTGCACTGGCAGAAAGTTTCATTTGGCTGTGGGGACAGAGGACTGATTCAAAATATTACACACAAAAGTGTCACTGTGGCTAATAAACCCTTTGTATGTTGAACTAATCAGCAAAAACAATTAATTCCCAAAGTCTCTTTAAAAAAAAAAAAAAACTTGCATTTTATTTTCTCTGGCAGTGCGTAGTAGTTCTGATATAAACAACAAAAGAACGCAGAGAACATTATTGATTTTGACTTGTGAGACGTTGATTAACTGTGTTATCAGGTAAATGCAGAACACTTGTCATAGTCTGAAGAAACACACAGTGATCCCCTTTTATCCATCTTACAGCACAGTGGGAAATGTTTTATTACTTAATATTTCTGTGGGATAAGGAACTTTGCCTGAGGCCACATAATCTGTACTGGGCATCCTGCAGATTCTGGGAGCTGGTGCTGCATTTCTGAGGCTGTCACTGATACAAAGTAAATGTTATATAAAATATGCTAACAACATATCTGCTGATTGCTTCTTACTGTTTAAGAACTGTGATAAACATATAGGCATGTGCACAGATATGCCCCAGGTGGTGCTCAAGCATCTGCCCTTTGACACTTTGACTTGATAAGTGCCCTTTTTGCAGGACAGTTTTGTTTTGTAACTACTTGTAATTTTATATTTTAGTTTTTAAACAAAGTTCATTGCGGTTCATTTCATAAACTTTTATCTAAAACTGTGCCGTAACTATGCCTGACAACAACTCTTAGACTATGTATTACTATTAAAGGCGTGTTAAGCTATAGCTCATTGGCCTGCATCAACAAATTGTGCAAATATAGCTTACAATATAGCAGAGAAGTTGGAATTGAATAAATTATAATAAGACACAATGCAAAGTTTAAGTTGAGCTTTTTAAATGTCAATCATAACCTGTCTTAGGAGCACACTGGTTCAGCTTGTATTAACTTGAATAAACTAACCTTATTAAAAGAGTGTGCACTGTGCATCAACAGGCTGCCACAAAATAAAATATGACTGCTCAGGATTGTGTATTGGCATTTACTCAGTATTAGGTTATAGAAAATGACAAAATAAAAATCTAATATTGCCTTTAAATGAACCTCAGTGTGGACATAGTGATGAAATCTGACCTATATATGATACTGTCCTACAGTACTGTATCGTTTAGTAACTGTCACAAAGGAAAAAACCACTGAACTCAATGAATGAGTTCAAAATTAATATCTTTACATTGTTTGAAAATGTTTCATTTCACAAAGATCTGGGTAAGAAGGCTGATTTCTGCACTGTGATGGGTTAATGATTGTTCAACTCGACAGGAATCTTTTTCTGTTCTTATTGTTGTCTTTGCTGAATTTATTCATTTATTTAAATATCATTTTGCAAAACACAAAGTTACGGCATGCTTCATAGTCAAGAGGAACCAATAGTCCACTGCTGACAGAGATCAATAAAACACTGTGAACATTAAGTTTAAGGCAGTAAAAACTTATGGGGTTGATACAAATAAGACTAAATGCCAGACAAGGCAATTAAGGACAGAATGAATAAAAGCTACAAATTGGAGCCTGGAACATGCATCACACCTACAATGCACTCCAAAAGCAGCTTGAAGTGCTTCCTGTAAGAAATGTACTTATTTTATTTGAAAAGTCTTTTTTGTTTAATCCCTCTGTGCTACACGGGGCCACCTTTCATGTGCTGGTGTCACTGTAGAGAAAATAACAGTTAATCCCGTGTCACAGACTGTGATTCCTAAAGGAACGCTTTCAATGCTCCAGAACCAAAACGTAGTCCCCTTCTGGCGCTAATGGCTCTCCAGCTGCGACAAATATAGTTCGAGAGAGCCGGGAATAAAAATGAGCACTACTGCAGTTCTTTACCCCGCCCCAGGTGAGAAGATTGGGGCAGCACTTTGTGCAATTTGATCCACTTCGGGTAGTAAACGGATTAAAAAGATCCCTTGATTCTTTTCTCCTTCTGTTCACACATTACACTGCTGCAATCAATTGAAATGTTCCAAAGTCTTCATTATCTGCCAAAGTAGGTGTGAACATTTGAACCTCCAGCCTGAAA
Organism: Monopterus albus; assembly: GCF_001952655.1. Lineage (NCBI taxonomy): Eukaryota > Metazoa > Chordata > Actinopteri > Synbranchiformes > Synbranchidae > Monopterus > Monopterus albus. Next base: position 1,066,067 of record NW_018127992.1, read on the forward strand.
TGGCAGCTTCCCATCACTCGTGTTTTGTTTTAGTGGGCAGTGGAAACAGTGCCGTCATCATGCTGTGAATATTCAAAACGTTACATTGAAGGCGACAGATATCACACTGCTCTTTGAAAAATCATGTTCAAAGATGATTCTGTGAGAACAGCTCAGACAGATCTGAACCCTATTTTGACCGATGCATTACGTCATATTAACATCTTCTCACACACTCTCATACAGGCCTGTAGGCACCTCTTGGGTTTATTCATACATCCTCACATCTGTTTATAGTTTCGGTATTAGGGTTAGGTAGCCTTAAAGGTTTTTAAGCAATCCCTATTAAGTTTCTAATGGATCAAAATGTCATGAAAGAAACTTAAAACAGAGGAAACAGTCTCTAGACATCTGCTGAAACAGACTCTGGTCAGAATCATTTGTCAAGCAGGCAAGAGTTACAGTACCTTAACTCACAGAAAACCATGACGACGAGAAAGAAACAGTGAGAGAAAAGCATTTCGACTGCTACCAAGAGGCTGAGTGTGTCATCGATAAACTGACAGGAAGCAGATAGAATTAGGAAGTTTAATGTTTAGGAAGCTGAAATATTAGCAGGGTTGCACCATCCAATTTTGCACCAATACTTACTGAGCTCCTGTAGCTGTTTGAGTTGAAGAACCTCCTCCTCTCCCTCCTCTTCTCCTGGGCTGAAGTGCAGGACAGAGCCTTCCAACATAAACCAGCCCATCCTCCAGTGGTACAGGTCATGGCCTTCTTTGTAGAAGAGTCTGCCGATCAGCTCGCTGTCTTTCTGCACCAGTCCCTCCGTGTTAGATGGGATGAAGCACTATGAGTGAAATAGTAAACAAAACTTTACGGATGAAAAACTTGTACAAGAAACAGCGTGAAACTTTTTCACCTTAGCGCGTCACCTCAAACCAACACAAAAACACAACATGTTGCAGCCTTCTTCTTAAAAGGATTAACCTTTGCTCGGTTTCTGGTCCGTGGCTGAATTATTTTCCAAGTGCATCTCTCCCTCGCACTCGGCTCCGTCTGGCCATTGTTCTGCGATTCAAATGGAAATATGGAGGTGTGGAAGTCCAATGTTACAGATGGAGAGACATATGGACTAATGCAGCTACACCTCCCACTATCTATGACTAGGTTGCCTGGGATTAAACAGATAAAAAGGGAATATTTATGTAGGGTGTTATTACAAGATCCTGTCAGCATGTCTGGGAAGAGATAGCAAGACCACTTGTCTTATTGAAAGAAGCACAGGCAGCACGGGGGCTCATTGACAATGTGTACAACTGTATGCGTGTTGCAACCTGGCACACAGAATAAGAAGTGTGAGATGGATGTGCTGAACTGCTGCAGTACATTCACACAGTTTCTTCTTTCCAACTTCAAGTTTAAAACCAAACTTATAAAGGAGGCAGTGACAACAAGCGTGTTTGTGTATGCTGTATGCAAAGTGTGTCACCTTTGTTAGCGCCTGGATCCAGTCACTCTGTGCTTCCTGTGTCTCAGCTCCAACAATCAGTACTCGCTCCGTCTGTAGGTACAGCTCCACGGTAAACACAGCCCTGCCAGAGACACGCCGCCCACTGTTAGACATTTGGAAGGAAAACTGTCCTCTCGAACGCGCACACAAATACGGTACTTTAGTACATTTGAGGTTTCTGTACTTTGAGTATTTTCTTTTTTTTGCTACTTTAGGCAAATAATCTTTTCACTCCACTACATTTGCGATAATTGTTTACTTTTCAAAATAAGAGTAATAAACCAAAAAAAATAATACAGCATAATCATGAGACTTTATTGATCCTTTGTGGGAAATTCACAAACTACCCAGCAGTACTTTAAACTGTAAATATACAAGTTTGTTAAAATTAGCTCCACCTTTACTGGCTACAAAATTAAATCCGATGAACACAATAACGCATCAGTGATATGAAATACGTTGATGTGAAATGTGCCATTCCGTATAAGAAGTATTTTACTTTTGGTACTTTATTTTGATGCTAATACTTTTGTGAAGTAACATTTTGCATGACCTTTATGTGCAGCAGTACTGTAACCTGTGCTACGGCTACTTACTGCAGCTAAAGAATCAGGGTGCTTCTTCCAGTGCTGGTTATATACACACATCAAAAACAATTCTTCAAACTATAGCAGTATGCATGCACTCGTTCATCCACACACACACAAACTCGCAGGCAAGCCCCCGGCCGTCGGAAGCAAAAGGGCAGCTATTAATCTTTGTTGGTCTTTCTCCTCGTGTCGTCTTCGTCTCCATCCCCTCCCTCTGCCTCTCTGACTCTGTCTCTCAGTGAAAGTACACAGGTCAGAGTATCACTATCTTAATGGTCTGAACACACTGCCAAGCGGTAGATCCTTTTCCACAAGAACACTACAGTGAGGCTCTAAATGCTACAGCGACGGGTGTTTAAGGTGGCGTGTCACGGGGGGTCACGCCAGAGCTGAGTCGCTCTCTTCTCATGCATGTCAGGGGAACAGGTGAGACATGGGTGTTTGTGTGCCCTTGCATGACCCCACACACCTTCCTCCTTGCGCCCCCCCCCTCCCACAAGTGCTTGTTAGAGAGGCTCCCAGAGGGAGAGCGAGGGAGGGGTAGAGGGGGTACAGTGATGTGCCAGGCAAACGGTATAATAAAGACAGGACAGGAGGACTAGACAGAGGGGTAAGAAATGAATGCTGCATTGTAAGCATCCCAGAGGGACGGAGGGAGTAGCTGGGGAGAGAAGAGAGAGAGGAAGTGAGGCAGAAAGACAGTAAGAGTGAAAGGTGCTGAAAAAAATGAGCATGAAAAATGTAACAGGAGAGCTTGAGGTATGAGACAGACCATATGGCCATCATCGCACATTCTTGTACAAAATCTTAATCAACTTTTACACTCCTGATCTCCCTTTTGGTGTGTTCATGTGCACATTACAGAACTCAGTTACAGGGAGACGTGCAGGAAAAGCTGCAGCTGGTCAGTGATCCCTTTTCTCCCTTGCCAAATACTGTAATAATGAACCTAACTGGCATAACTGAGGTATTTTAGTGATTGTTATCTTGGAATATACAGAAATATGTGCGCAAATATGCTAAAGTTTTCTCTTTTTTGTGCCAGAGCATCTGTACTAATGTTGCAAAGTGAGATGCTACAGTAAATTTTAAACCTTTTAAATACCACACAGAATGTGATTTAATCAACCTCTCCAACTTCCTTACAATACACAAGCATGTGGGTTTTTTTTTTTTTAGAGCAAGTACTTTAACAGCGCCTACAGACACTCTTACCTGTGAAGGAGTCTGCTGCACATGATCCACCTGTGGTTTCAACATGCATCGAGTTACCTATATGCATTTCTGGAGTCTTATTTTCTCCTCAAGGCTTTTGTGTGCTCAGACAAAGTCTTAATTCCCTGGCCCTCATCTATCTATCTATCTATATATACCCATCTCCCTGGCAAAGTTAGCAGTCTTTTAAAAACTGCTGTTTTTGCTGGTGTGTGTGAGAGAGAGAAGAGGATGGCAGGAAAAAGGTGGTAGTAGTGAAATGGTGCAAAAAGCAGCTGTAAAGATGAAAACCAGAAACAAGAAAAGAACAGAACAGTTTATTTCCAAGGGTTTTTAGTTGAATTTGAAGGTCAGAACAGACTTAAAATATTCTTGTCGAAACAGGCAGTGAAAAACCGATGCCAATTTATCACCAGCCAACATGCTCCCTTTGCATTAATTCCTTAGGAGACGGTTTGTAATATTCATCCAACTAGCAAACGTACGCGTCGGGGCCGCGCTGTAATTCACGGTGTCCTCTGCCACGGTGAAATTACCCAAATGCTGTGTTTAATGGAAACGACACCTACGGCCTCCTGTAGCACGGCGATAGGCTGCTGGTGGGAGTGTGTCATCTGCACACGTTAATATTCATGAAAAGAAGACAGTCAAGAGGTGACGCATCCCTGCTCTCTCAGCGTGCACGGATGCTGGGAACTCTGTAAGTTGCACAAATGAGAGGAGTGAGGCAGAGTTTTATCTAGTGGAACGCACACCATTATGAGTGTTAGCGATGGAGTATTAATAGCTTTTCTGGGGGTGAAGTCATGAATTGTAAACGGGGTGTATGTGCTTAGCTAAAAATGGCACGTCACTGACACATTGTTATTATAACCTCTCATGACTCTGTATTATGCGCCCAATTCAACAGAAAGGTCATAGTTTTAGCTGGCCAGATGTGTTTCTCATGGCTGTATAAATAACAAATAAAAGCCCTGTTACTTCTTCATAACATCTGCTGCTGTCATTAAGGACCTGGCATACGCTTTAATCATAATCCTTTATCAGACTCCTCGCTAAGAACTGAAGCACACACAATACAGAACGACAGGAACGATAGGAGACGGGGTGAACAGGAAAGGATCGAGACATCTGTTTCTTCTTTGGGTGTTTGCAACTCTTCCAGAAGAAATAAAGAAAAGTTTGTTGTCAGAGCAACTTTTTAACTGAATCCTCATCTGAGCAAGGAGTGAGGAAAACGGCAGGGGAGGTGGCATGGCAAAGTGAATGAAGGGAGAGCGGATACAGATGCATTGTTCGCCTGCAAAGTAAACAGGAAATATAGTGCTCATAAAGCCCAGATAGGTTCTGCTAAACTGAATAATGCTCAAGTTAAGATTATGCTAATGAGACATATGACAAGGAAGAAAAACACAGCAGAAGCCTGTGTGTACATGTGTGTGTGTTTATGTCCTTCCACCAGGCTGAAGCTGTGGAATATATGAATAATCTGTGCATTACAATACATTACAGAGCCAAATAAAATCAAATCAAATATTTAAAACACTTGCAAAACCAACTCCATGAACTGAACTAAAATAAACATTTCTACAAAAACAAAACCTTTTGTTTAAGTTTTCCAATGGTTTTACGTATTGTGTTATTGTGTTTATGTGTGTGTGGTCATACCCAGCTCCAGTGACCATCTCCGTTTTACTGACAGCCAGGCTAACCACCTCCGTGACGTGCACCCTGCCAATGGCCGATGGGCTTCGTTCGCTCTCATAGTAACTCAGGAAGCCGCCTTCCAAGATGCACCAACGGCGTGCCATTTCTGAAATGTACATGTGCATTAGAAATATACACAGTCAGGTAAAATACACACTCAACATATTCATGCTTAATGTGACAAAACAACAAGCAACAGCACAACTCAGCAGTATATTACATTGGGTAAAGGTTTGTTTTTTTTTATGGCTGATGGATTTAACTTTTCATGGGTAAATGGAAGTGTGTTATTTCTTCTCTCCAAAGTTGGTCCTACTTTAAACATGATGTAGTTAGGTTTCAGTACTTGAACCAAGACAGGCACTGTCCTGGAGAATGTGCCATTTAATCTGATGCCAACTTCACACAAACGTGCAGCTCGTGTTTGCCTCGTGTACTTCAAGCATCCAATATGTTTGGTGCCTCCATCGTAGAGCCACACATTTGCATACTGGCAAAACTGAGCAAACTGACAATTGTCTGTAGAGTCAGAAAAAGAAATTAATTAGCGCCTGCGATATCAGTGATTAGTTTGTGTACAATTAGCACCACTCCAACCCTATTTAACACGGCTAATGACTCTCTACAAGCTAAGACAGCACTACCACGAAATCATTTAAAAGTTCCGAGATAAGACACTGTGCACTCAGCTTTCACACATGAACGGGCGTACGGAGATGTGGCAGTGTCATTGCCTGTCTCATACAGCACCTGGCTTGGGTTTTATTGTTCTTGAGGGTGCAGTCGTTTCTATCCGAAGCCAAACCAAGCAGATGTAAAATGATCCCACCTCCTGAAGGACAGGGTTTCAGACCAACATCTTTCCAGAATCACCATCCAAAATACACAATTAGTAAAAATACAGTCTAAAGACAACTGGCAGACTGTGGTCTTCATTTCCAAATTGACAAAGGGAGTAACATTTTTATGCTGAAGACCAGAAGATCTAGATTGTCCACGTTACAATTTTAACTTTCTGACTGCAATCAAATGACCATATAATCTTCCAGTCCATTAGACAACTGAGTCAAACATACAGTGCTAGATCAGGGCAGATGAGGGCAGAAGCACAAAATTACAATAGTTAAGAGTACTGAGCAGATTTCAACCAAGATGGAAAACACACAACAGTGTCTTTCATGACTGTCTGACTGTGCGATTTACATAGCCAATGAGCATGAAGTTCATAAAAACATACCTAATTTTGGATTTTCAAAGTCACTGTGCCATCTGCTTTTTTGTTCTGCAACAAACACACACACACACACACACTCACTCAGAGGCCCCACCCACCCATCCACACCCTCTGTCGCTAGCGACTCCAAAGTTTCCACTGTATTCATCTCATGAATATGCTAATTGTGCATCCCTCTGCCAACTGTGTGTGATGTTTTTGAAGGAACAGATATAGTTCCAATAAAAAAGGAAGTGTCTACAACTGGCTGTTAAAAGAAAAAAGATGTGATAAGCACAGAAAAGGAGAATGTCAGTTTCACTGTATTCAGCCTTGCGCTGCCTCTCTGTATGGCCCCTAATGACTTTTTCTGTCTTTTCTTCCTGGAAAAAAAGTGGACACGATTCTGCAAACAGCTTTAAAATGGAAAAATGACTAATATTTAGTTGCTTGCTGTGGCATTTAAAAAAATACTGTTCTTTTGACCCCACTTCGGTTAAAAACATTGTTCCAGCAGCTGAAGAATCCTCATCTGTATCTGAAAACAACTGTGGTGTGGTTGTATGGGTGTGTGCGGGACAGAGAGAGAGACCGAGTCTGGTATTTAAAGCCATTACCAGCCCAATCTGTCCGACAGGATGCTAAAGATCGCGATGCACTTCACTTCTGTTGCAAATGTGTCCCTGGGCTGCTCTGGTTTTGCAGAAAATGTCATGTCTATCATTTTTTTGCTGGAGAATAGTTGGGTTCTGCAACATATTCATGTAATTTTGCCTTCCCTCCCTCTGTCCCTTTTCTAATGGGGTAATAACTGAATAGTTTCATTTGTGCCACCTGAAACCCTCTCACAATCATTTTCTTAAGAGGCACACATGAGTTTCTAACTGAAGTAAATTTCCGTCATAAGCTGCTAGAAAGCTGTAATGTCAGTGATCATCAGGATAATTTGCTTTATAATGGTCCCCATAGTTGCAGAGGTTATTGGGGAGTTTAGGTTATGTATGAACTGATGCAATGCCATTTACAAACAGGCATCATCTGGGACAATGGAACTCAAACAGACAATCTCTAAAAACGGAGGAGATAAAACAAGGATTTAGGCCCAATCCCATTTCTTATTTTTCACCCCTACCCCTCTTTGAGTGCTCTCCTCCACTCTGTTTTGAGTTAACCTTCAAAACAGAGTCATAAGGAGCAGTGGTTAAAATCCTCCCTTATGAAATGGGGCAACTATGACGGTAGTTTAGTAAACAGACATGACAACTTGTAGCTGGAAATGATGAACCGCACAATGCTCTGGCAATTTCGCTTGTGTGGTAAGTAAGTACCGGTTTACAATTTCTAAAAGCAAGTAAGAAAATTTCAAGGACAGGAATATGTTGTTGACATCAGGGAATGTTGGTGGAAATGTCTAAGGTGTGTAGCATTTTGTTGTAGTTAGCCTCATATCACTCAGTTTTGAGTCTGAAGACCCTTCGTCTGAAGGTCTATGTAGCCTTACCACCTCACCCTACCCCTCCATCCTAAAAAAAAAATAAAAATCACTACATGTGAATGTGCAAAACAGAGGGGTAGGCCGAAGTGGTAGGGAGAAAGGGATGAATTGTGATTAGGCCTTAAACACCAGCAGAGACTAGGAGACACAGAAGACACCATTTTGTTTTAAGGTGTTATACGACAAACCATTTGGGAACCAGTAGTCAAGAGCATGTAAAGTCCTAGTGGGTATAAATCTTAAAACATACATGAGGGCACCCGTGTGTTTCTTCTTGTCATCAGAATGAGCAGCATGCAGATCCTGTCTCCTTGAACGGACAACGTCTGACAAAATCAATTGAGGCTAAGGAGAAAAAATAATAATTTTAATTTCCTCTCCATTCCAAGGACAAAGACACTCAAAATCCCACTGTGAATCCGAGAGGCAAATTGCTGCGGGATCCTGGGTGGACATGAATGGGCTCACCACTCATCCAACCAGCTTCTGAAGAATTATGCTAATAATGGCAAGCTCGCACCCAGGCACGGGCCCACATAAGGCCTTAACATGCCTAGAAAACAGACAGCTGGGAAGGGAGAGGGATTAAAACGGGGTCAAAAAGTGAAGCAACACTACCAGTGTTTGACAAATGTAATTTCAGATATGGTTATCTCCCTTGGGTTTGAACTGTGAATGAATATGAGGGAATTCATAGATTAATGAGATGAACTATTAAGTCAAGAAGTAAAAAAAAAAGGGATCTCAAACCAGGCAGAGAGTTGCACTGATATGACCTGAGACACCAACCAGTGGTGTGGTTGCCATTTCCATACCGTAATGACTGCAGTGTAAACGTGGCATAGCTGCAGTGAGTTTTGCTCAGTTGAATGTAACCATTATTCAGCTATGTTGCAATTTGTGTCATCAGTTATTTCCTAACACAGCCGTGAATGCCTCTGGATCTCTTTAATATTTTTCACCAGGAAACTGGCTTTTTCAAAAACCCACATGTCACCAAATCATGAGCATCCTTCTTCCTTCTTTGTTTGTGGTTCAGCATTTCCCTAGCGGGTGGGACAGCACTAGCTTCTACACAAGCACCGGGCGCAATCGGGGGAACAATAGTGCTTGATTTACAATTAAGCAGCTGCGTCCATTGCCAGCTGTTCCTCACACACTGCAACAGACCCGTGGCCCAGCCGTTCGCCACAGGAGTCCACAACCAGCCGCCAGAGACAACGCTAGCGGAAGCCAGCCGTGGTATATCCCTAAACCAGCTAAATTGGGCCAATTAGCTTTTACGCCAAGAGTGTTCCTCGCATCGCATTTTTCCAAAGAAAAAAAGGCCTCCAAGTCTACAACGTGCAATCTCTCTCTCTCTCTCTCTCTCTCATTCTTCTCACCTTCCCCCTCACTTCAGCAATTTGTGAAATTTGCCAAATGCTCTAAGTATGTGAGATGAGTAGGTTGATTAGACTAATCATCAAGCCATCAGTGAGGCAGTTATTATTGCTCATCAACTGAATGGACCGATGTATTTACTCAAATGTTTTGACTCTGATTGTGTCTCAAGCTTTATTTTTTAACTCCCCCAGATTTACTCAATGTCCCACTAAACTTTTTATCAGCATTGCACAGAAACCCATTTCATTATGAATCAAAACAGCAGGCTCTGCCCCCTTTCCGCTGAATCGCCCTCTTCCCTTGCGCTCTCTCCCACCTCTCCCCCTTTCTGCCAATCTTCTAGCTATCGCACCATCAGACTAAAATATCAGTGGTGAAGACATCTGCTGGACAGTTTGTCAGGGGGGATGGAAATGGAAATCGAGAAACTGAAGGGATCTGAATGATCTGTCTGTGCCAGAATTACAGCCCACTTCATTACAAGGAGGAATGGACAGATATGGTGAAGGGGTAAAAAAAAAAAAATCTGCCATGTATTTCTGGCCTCAGCAACAGCACCACTCGCTCATTTTGCCAAACGGAGGCACTGTAATATAAACACAGATACTCCAAAAAGCATAATAGATTAGCACAAATTGTGGCTTTGCAAACTTTTCATAAACTATAAAAACATTAATGTGACTACTTAGACAGCTAATTCTTAAAAAGTTTTGTTTTATCATCAAAAACCTGACTCCAGCTTTAAAAGTACTTCTCTCCCTTTTCTCTCCACAACGCCCTCCTCCCCATTCTTTCCCCGGCAGTTGTGAGTTACTGTTGCAGGCGAAAACAGAACGCCGTTGATGAGGAAAAGACAAAACTAATCAGAAATTACGGGTGCCATTTCCCCGCTGCCACTCACCATTTCAGACAGTAACTGCCTACTGTCTCTCATTTCCTCCCAAGACTCTCACAAGCACGCAGACACATACAGATGTACACAAAGGAGGAACACACTCTTTAATGTGAGAGTAGCATGAGTCACTCCTCTGCCTGTTTAGTGCAAGGAGGTGGGGTGGGGGGGCTTCATTTATGCTGGAATCAACTGTGTAAACCGGATATGGAGAGGGAGTTCAACAGCACAGCAAACAGAGTGGATCCATGCCGGAGAATAAACCAGTTCAACCTTGATTTAGGCACAAATAAAACAACAAGGACTGTTTTTCTAATCCTAATCTATATTCCCAGCAGCATCTAGAATGAACACGGTGCCACTAAATGCTAAGCAGCACAGTATTTTATTTCATTACGGTGCACCAGCTCTGTGATCCCCCATGCCACCTCTGTCAAGGCCATTACCGGAATTGCTTGGCAAATTAATTTATGTCATACTCTGAATTTAGTTCTCATCAGTGGAAGCACAAAGGCCTATTGGAGTAGTCTCCAGACAGAAAAAAAGAGCCAAGTTTAAGTGACCACCAAACCATTAGCCTTGGAGTGAAAGGCATCCTGGAATACATTCAAAAACACCTCATCCCGTCATGCTCACAATCCTGACAGTGCTTCCTCCTGATTGAAGAAGTTGGAAGGCTGAATTTCTCAACAGCTGCAGCTGCAGTTAAAGCACAAAAGAAAAAAAAAAAAAACACACACAGCTCTCCATACTAGATGAGATAACAACGTATTTATCAGTCTAAATATTATGAGCACTTACCCAAGAGTTGACAAGTTTGGAATGGTGTGGTACTCTTACAAAATGCAAAACAGCGTCTAAAACGGAGCTTGGCAAATGAACACCTGTGGCATCTGAAACTCACACCCATATACTGTCAAACCAGTGGGCTTTAATAAGGACAGTGGTACTGTAATTACTTTAACAAACCGCTGTGAAAGGATGATGCTGGTTTGTTACAAGTTGAGTCTTAGTTTTGATCGTCATTCATACAGATAATTAGTGTCGCTTCAACTGTGGCACTGAGAAACCGACCGCCGATGACACTTTTTAGTAAACTTCTCCCCAGAAGGAGGACAAAAAGACAAAAAAACCATCCAGCAGGTTTAGCATTTGTGAGTCTGGTTTGTTTGCCCAAGTCCTACATTTTATCTTCTTGTTATGGGAACAAGATTAAAAAAAGATGTTAGAAAGGCCAATACTCAAATATAAATATACATACATGTTTAACATTCATATCAGTGTAAGAAAACTTATTTTTCTTGTACCATTACTTTTGGATTTACTACCAAATAAAGTGGTTTAGATAATCTGGTTAGATAATCAATCTAATCAGACTGATCAACTTTGCTTCAGTGATATTCCCAGATCTCAGTAATTACTTAGGTGAGTAGAATATAATCATACCCAACAGAAATGATGGCCAAAAAGTGTGAAATTAAGACCCCAGTTGCAATACACCCTTTAACACAAGAAAAGAAAATGAATTCCATTTGTACAACTAATGAGAATTTCAACAGACGATGGTAAAAATTTCCCCCGTCTCCTCTAAGGGGCAATTTCCCAGAACTCAGCCCTGTTCATTAGCTACCATGCACAACCAAGAATGAAAGCAGAGCATGTGTGTGGGGTGATGGAAATGGAGATGGATGTCTTGCCCAAGATGTAGGCAAGTCAGTCCATTCAAGATAGCTGCAAGCTGTCACTTCCACCCACACACCTTCCTTTCCCCATTCCTCCTACATCTCTCCATTCTCCCAATAACCCCCCTTTCCCAGGGGCAGCATCCAAAGCCATCTACTTCTCCTAATTACCCATGGGCCCCAGAAATGGTCCAGCTGTTTGGAGAAGTGGGACCAATGTGGAGCAAGAGGTGCAGCAGCAGCAGCAGCCGCTGAGGATCTTGGGTGGAAAATGGAGCCTGATTAAAAGTTTTCAAGAGCATTGGAAGACAAAAGATGGAGAATGTGGAGGTTTTGGAGGAAGGACCTCTCAGGTAAATGCAGGAGGAAGTGGCACCAAAATTCTAATATTCATTTTTATTTTTTAACCTGGCCCTAATTTAACCTGTGCTTCTGCAAGGCATTCAGTGGGAACTCTCAGAACGTACTTCTGTCTGACAAGTATTCCCAGAAGGCCGATGCAGGACTCATTTGAAGGACAGACTCATTGATGGTTTTGACTGGACTGTTTGGTGTACACATAAAACGATTGGCAGTTTAACAACTGACAGACTGACACTGATTGATCGATCGGCCCTTAACTGTAGTAGACCTCTGACAAACACACAGTTTAAATTGCTTACAAATTGACTGATGGATTGACTGGCTTTGCCAGAAATTTGCAAAAAGGTATTTACACTCACCGTCTCTTCTGTGGCGGTCCAGCGTTGACTTGGCAGGGCCTGAAGAGATGTAGAGGAAGCCCGCCATAAAGACAGACGCGTGAAACAGAGAGGCATTCGCTGACCACTGCTCAGGTCTAGAGAAATCTACAAGAGGGAAGAGACACAGTAGATGAGCAAGGAAATGGGCTTCACCAAAGAATATAATGGTGGCAGTACACCATCTTATCCTTCACTCACTTCTCTGTGGAACCATTTCCATTAAAATCTTAGCACCAATCGTAATTTCTAGTCCTTGATCAGCAGCGAATCCAAGCATAGCGTTGTCCTGCGATAACCATGACTCTTTCAAATAAACTGAAGGAAGGGTTCCTTTATAGGATGAGAAAATTCTCATACTTTACATTAAATAAACCATTTAAAAAACCATGGGGCTATCCAAAAAGGCATCATCGCACAGTTGAAAACAAACCTGCTTTTAGGCTGGTGACATAACATGATAATATCGCAGCATTGATGAAAAAATATATTTTTAAATAAGTGTATTCCACCATTATGCACTACAGGCAAAATTCTGTATATGTATAAACCTTTAATGACTCATTTGTTATTTTGTAGAAAAACAGAACCACCCGAATTCCTATCTATATAAAGACCAAGGAACTGACTCCGGAAAAGACTTTCCAAACAGAGACCAGCAACACACCTGGCATGTGCACACAATCAAGGACAGTGAGCTTATTCTTAATCTAGAGATCTCACCAGACTCATCACACAATAAAATACTTGAATGTCCCAAAGTTAACCGATTATAAACTTCGTATCTACAACGTTACCAAATACAATAACCAACCCAATCGATATACTAAAATGCTGTAGTCCATATAAATATTACAACTGTTTTGTGAGATTAGATTTATATATTTAGACCACCAGTCTAAACATATAAACAATAAATAAATTATAATCAAGGTAAGACTCCACTGAAAATATTTAACCACCACCAGTGGTAATACCTTTATTAAATCAAGTGTGCACTCCCACAGTGCCGTTTATGGGACATTGCATTAAGCCTGTGTTACTGCAGAAAAAGCATATTATTATGTCGATATTATCTGACAACGTGTCCAGGTTCCATCACTGCTTATATCCCATAGTGTTGTCACAAAAAAAAAAAGTTTGGATTTAGAATATGAGAATAGTTCTAGATAGTGCTAATACTAGATGCGATTCTATCTTTCTAATCTTTCTATTCCATGTAAAACCCCTAAAAAGCTCATTTTTGTTCATCCAGAAAATATGGATTACTGGCCAGTTATTCACATGCGTCCACTCTGTTGAGGTGTCCAAGAAAGACACTGAATCCCCATCAGCTTCATGATTGCTGTTTTTTACCTGAACCTGCAATCTGACCTCCATGTGAGAGTATTTCCATGTGGGCATCAGTGAAGAATCACAGCATTATTTTTTTATACAAACCGCTGTTTATTTAATCATGACTTTTTCACGTGGTCATTCAAATCAAAGATAAAATGATCTGTGAGCACTTCAAGGTGCAAACCTCCATGTTCTGTATCTGTTAAAAATGAGTTTTACACTCTGTTATCTCTTAATCCTTGTCCCTTTAGAATTCGAAGCCTTATTCACTCTTTCTTTCACCCGTTTTCTTCTGAACCCCTGGTACTCATATTTTCTTGCTAGCTTTAAGCGCTCCCCAATTTCAACCTTATCATTCACAAATTCAATTAGCTTCAATTCTGGAGTTCAATTTTCTGCCAGAGCCTTGGCAATATCTTAGAGATTTTATCATGACTACCTCCAGCTCTCTCATCAAGCAAGGTAAAATAACTTTAATTGAAACCACTTTTAACTGAAGTGACATTTCCACCCTTTACAACACTACCAACCACTCATCTCAGAGCCACATATCATTCCACAAAGAGAAAAACAGTCAGTTATTATTGTATGTGTGCGCTCTGTGTATGGACTCATTGTGTCAAACTAATTAATTGTGCTCATATGCACTTCAATAATCGTTGAATTACAATAAAAGGGTACTAATATATTAACATGTTATAAAAATGAAACAAAGTAGATATCATATACCACATGCAAGCACCTTGAAAATGGTTTTAGGTACCTTGAAGGGTAAAACCACAGTAGATCTTAAATGGAAAGTAACGTTGCACTAACAAAGAATGCGGCAAGATGACCTCCCTTTATTAATGATTTTTTTGGCTTTAATTTTGCATGGTGAAGCATTGTCGAACAGAATAGAATTGTAGACTAATACAGGCATATTCAGGCACTGTAGCCATTTCAAACAAGTGAAATATATTCTTGATGTGACGCCAATCTCGAACAAGGTGACATGAAGCCAGGGCAATATTAGTTTGCAACATCTGTAATCTAGCTTTGGATCTAACATGCAGAATGTGAATGCCAATAGCAGTGTCATAAAGAGATGGAACCTGACACAGAGTTTAATAAGCAAACCGCAGAGAAGTGGTTCTAACATACACAATTTTCCAACCACTCAGATTGAGAGAATTTAAATAAGCTGGTGGCTTGAAGCTGTAGCAGTTGTAACAAGGCTCTCCCTGTGAGCTTTCTAAACAGTCTCTCTGGGCCCCTAAAGCTGGACTCTGAGATGAGACTGTGATGTCTGTGGGGGCGGCAGTTGAGAAGTCTGGCCTGTGCTGATTGGCTCAGTCCCCAGTGAAGGGAGGTGACATGACAAAGGGCTCAATTAGCCATCTGGTCGCCCACGGCAACGCTCACAAAGTGGTCCCCGACAAGCAGTGGACAGTGGGGTAATCAGAGACGCTCGTGCACACACACACAGACAGGAATGCAGCCACACACAGTAAATGATAACACAACTGGCTAACATGTGCAAAACAAGCCGGCTGAAGATAAAAGACACCAGACAACTAAATTCCAAAGTGCCAAAAGACACAGTCATTTATCTGAAATGAAACTTAGAGATGTGACCAGATCCCACTTTTTTTTTTTTTTGCCAATATCACTTCACTTCAAAATTACCACCATCCACATACAAACACTCCAACAAGGGAATCTTTCCAAACTCTCAGCAGCTGCTTGTGACCTCTTGGCCCTCTTAAAGTCCTGTGTGCAATCCTGTGTACTGGTTAAAAACAAACTTCAACAAGCTCTAGAAAAACTGGCAGAGAATGGCAATGTTGCTAACAACAGGGTGGAATGGAGACCCAGGAAGAAACAGGGCCTTTGATTTAGTGTTTGTGTATGTGTGTCCGCATGTTGGTGTTCATCTTTTTATTATCCGCACAGAAAGGCTGCCGGATAAATTTTTAATGTGCCGGGAGATTCAGAGATTTGAGGCGTCGGGGATGCTAGGGTGGCAACAATAAAACTTCTTTGCCTCCAAATCCATGGTGTGTCATTTAAAAAGGAGCAGGATGATGTCAACAGTAAGAGGCATTGCTGTTTAGCTTGGTTTTACAGTACAGTTGCCTCCTGGGTTAGAGTGAAGAGTCGTCATAAAACACAATTTACATGTTTACATCATTCTATTTACAGTCTAGGCATTAGTTGATGTTTTTATCCAGTGATTTACAGTGAAACAGCTGACAGGGATTCAGTGTCTTGCTGCAGGTTGTTTATTGTAAAAAAACAACATTGTAATCTTTAAGCCACTATTTGTACAGCGGGTTTTTCATGGGTTTAGCTCTGATGGCAGTTGTTTCACTTGTAAAAAAGTTTGACAGTCTCTGGAAAATATGGCACTGCCAGTGTTTGTATTGATACCATCACTAGAAGGTGCCAAGGGATGTAATTCTATGCCTCTTGTTGCTACTTTAAAGCTGGACTATTTAATATTTATATATAAACAATGTATCAAAAGTTATCTGGCGTTGCATAAGGAGACAAAACCACACAGAATTATCACCAAACTGTGAAGCTTTAGCAACTTTCAGCTTATTGTTTTAGTTTATAAGGCAAAACGTTACTGTTCTGGTTCAGTCGTGCTACTCTCATGAGCCTGATATTTTCCTCAGGGGTTAGCTCTGTGTGAATGTTTACCACATAAACACATGAATCAAACCCCAAATAACTAAAGACTTAATGCTCTCATGCAATGTTTCCAACATTAACTACAGAGTTAGTGGATTCTCACATTATGACAATAAACTGAATAATTAAAGGTTGTACGTTGTTCGTAAGAACTGATGTATCCAAACAAGTGCGGACAGTAAACTGGCAAGGAGACCAAGTGGCAGGTGGAGATCAGTAATGTCACACACCTGCAGCATTTACGAACCAATTACTGACTTGCCTGGCGCAGGCACCAGCGGCATTGGCCCTCAGAGTGACGATTCCAAGGACCAAGACTTCTTTGGCATGTCAGTAAACTATGCTCGTTTGTCATCCACTCAACCCTGAATGTTACAGCACCACTACCAACACTCTCAGTGACCTTTACCCATTAAAGTAGGTTGCAAGATACAGTACGGGAAACCAACACACTCTGGGATTTCTAAAGTTTGCGATGCAGTTTAGATATTTTATATTTACAGTTTTAGTTCATCGGCTGATTCTTTTATCAAGAAAATCTTTCAACTTAGTGTAGGGGTTTGGCGGAGGTACTGGAAGAATTTAAAACAAGCAAAAGTCCACTTACACAGATCAAGCTTTTAAACCTTTTTGGGTCAACTGATGAAAACAGAACTCAAAGAAAAACTTTTGCAATATACATATTTTTTACACATAACTTTATTTATATTGTCTGTGTATCCTCCTGAGTGTAACATATGGGAACACACTGCACATAAAAAATGATAGAGGAACCTATAAATATACAAGAAACCACAAACAGTAGAAGTGTTTGATGATAAGGGATAGAGCCATCACTGAAACGGTCCTCAGGGGTTCCTAAAATGTGAACAAACACTGCCTTAGAGAGCTGCCATTGGCTTTTTTAAATGGAATCTGGAATGGGGATATGCAAAATAACGTGCTCCTACAGTATCCCAGGGTGATATCGGACGAGCAGGTACAACGAGGTCCGCTGTGGCCCATGTGCATGGATACATGTATATGCATAGAGTAGGAGCTAATGAAGTGGCAACGCGCTGCCATCAGTGGACGTCCTAATGCTGGTGCTACAAATGAGCTGCTGCAGAAGGAAGGGACAGTGGAGGGGATCGGGGAGAAGCAGCCTGACAACTTTGTTTTGATTCATTACATCCAGGGGACATGAAGAGTGTTTTCCTATTTTTACTTTTACAAACTGGGAACATGATTCACACTGCAAAGCGATGCGGCACGCTAAGAGCTACTCCAGTTTAGACTGTTGTTGTTAAGAGTGTGAGGCGTTCAGGGCGTCTGACGATTGCTCATCGCTGGCTTATTCTAGTCTCCCACCAGGGGGATAGTGTATTTGGTAAAGAACCATGTTTATCATCATTTCATTCAATATAGCGTCTGATTTTCAGCACCATGTGGTGGTTAAATGAAGGCCTGAAGTGCAACCTTGTTGTGGTTGTGTGGCTTAGAAGAACAAAAAAACAAGAACATGATGGCATGCTGCTGAAATATACATCTGTCCTTACATTACCTCGTATGTATGTTTAGTCCTGCTTAAACAACTCTCAACTGTTTTGTCCTCAATACTGTCTGCTATGTGGCTCCTTTTATTCTCCTCTCTGTCAACACCACACTAAACAGTAGGGATGGTGTCATATGGGTATTGAATTGTTCCCCGTTTCTGCCAGACATAATACTGCACACAACAATTGAAAAAGTTCCATTTCTGTTTAACCAGAATTTTCACAAAAACAATGCAGATGCCACTTTCCAAAGCTTTATGTGATGTGGCATTGTGTCCAGAAAATAAAGAGGGAATTATTTGGCCTAATATTCTAGTTCTTCACTGTAGGTTTACAGCAGCCGGGTCCCATAGCAAAAGGTGTTAACAGCTGTGTTGGTCCAAAGTGTAAACCGTAGCAGTATCACAATACTGGCTGTAAATTGTGACATGGCAACGTTTGTTGTATTGGAGTCCAGTGACCTTCTTTGTGTTCTTCTTCTTGGTCATTTATGGTGGTTGTCAAACAAGGCAGTGGCGCATTACCGCTACCAACTGGACTGCAGTGTAGATCGGGAAGCTAATATTTAGTATGCCACAATTTCTGGGGTGTTACTGCGAGAGCAGTATGTTTCACATGTACATGTAGCTATTATAGACTTTGCTGTGAGACTGGGTTGTTTACAGACGAGGAGCAGTCTGCTCTTCTTCTAATTTATGACTGATATTGTCACATTTATAGTTGTGTTTAAAGACCCATGCTGTAAATTCTACATACATTTGAGATCAGTCAATACACCATCATGCCTTGTAATGGACTCTACAAAAGCGCTTAAAAGATTGATTACCAAAATAGATGGCGATTCATTTTCTGTTGAATGATTAATCAACTCGGATCAATTATTATAGATTTTTTTTTTTAAAGGAGGTACATGATACCACATGTGAAGTGAGTAACAGAACGCTGTATTAGAAAAAAACTCCAAATTATGTTCAAAACAGGACAATCACGTCATAGGTCACGTTTGGGATTGTAATTGGGGTTAAAAAAAAAAAAAACAAGTTATCTTCCACACCCTTGAGCCACACTAATAAGAGCGCATTGTTTCCTGCACTGAACATTAGTATGAAAGATAGTTGCATATAAACGCATGTAAAGATCTTTTGCCTGTAACTGTACTATAAGTGACATTTTTAGGAGTATCTTCTTTGTGGCCACTCTGCTATAGAGTCCCAACTTGCCAAGTGCTGCACTAACTCTTGTCCCTGAGGCAAGATCTCCACTGGAAGAACACTGTCAATCTGTCAGAATAGCATTTTGCTTGTCCCTAACCTCCCTGACCTATAGGGCCCTTCTTTCCTGCAGTAGTTGGTCAGTTTAGTTGAACATCCATATCTCCACACAGTATCTGGTTTGCTCCATATTTGTCTGTTTGTTAATGATGAAGCCCTACAACTTGCAGACACATAATGAGCACATACAGACTTCCTGAATGCTACACACTTCCACATTTCAGGCAGCCAATACCATACCTGAGAATGTGTGTGGGTCTAGCACACCTCCAAGTAATGGCTATTACTATGGCGACCAGGTGATCCCATGCTAGCAATTAGGGGTCCCTAACAGGCTCGGTGCTGGGGAGTGCGCACAGCAGCAACCCACATACATTATGTAAAATACAGCCCTAAGAAACCCCCCCCCAAATCTAATACATTCTTGTCATCAGCCTTGTGTGAAACAACACAAACAAAACAGATGTGTCAAGGGGAAGCCACACGACACAGCACATCTGTGCCATGCCTCCAATGTCACAAACATGCGATGGGTAATGCAAAGGAAGAGTTTAGGGAAAAGTAGAAGAGAAACAAAGAAAAAGAGAAAAAAAAATTTAACTTACAACTTGCTGCTTTCAAATTTGTGGGTTTGTCTGCCTTCATTTCCTTCATGAAAATGGGGGGAAAACCCCTCTCTGTGCTTTTTGTAAACGTGGCAGCACAACAGTGAGTATGAGATTTAAACATGATTGGCTCATTAAAGCATAAAGAGACTGGGCTGAAAACATGGCTAAGACAGTTATAAGTGTTCCTACTCACACACCTACATTAGTTTAAGGGCCCTTTCACAGATTTATGTGAGTGTGTCAGCTTTTTATTTTTTTATTTATTCATTTTTTAATGTCTGACCAGGAAAATATGAGTCATTCTATTTAATAGCAGCATTCTCTGGTCCAACTCTTCA